>NW_007246669.1:0-188701 GCF_000164805.1 Carlito syrichta | reverse complement strand
GTGGCGTGCGCCTGTAGTTCCGGCTACTTGGAAGACTGAGGCGGAAGGATCGCTGGAGCCCAGCAAGTCGAGGCTGCAGTGGCTGGGAGTGGCCACTGCACTCCAGTCTGGGCAACAGAGTGAGACTCCAACTCAAAAAAAAAAAAAAAAAAAGTATTCTAAATGCAAATTCCTTAAGAGAAAAAAAAAAAAGAATACATAATTTTACAGAATCTTGAATTCTAATGTGAAGTTGGAAACTCAGAATATTAATAGGTTAATTAAATAAACCATCCTACCTGCACACACGTATGTTGCAGTTCTATTCACAATAGCAAAAACATGAAACCAACCATGCTGCCCATAGAAGCGGGACTGGATAAAAAAAAAAAGTGTGGTGCATATACACAATGGAATATTATGCAGCCATAAAGAAGGACAAACATATGGACTTCATAGCAACTTGGATAGATTTAGAGTCTATCATACTCAGTGATCTATCACAGAAACAAAGAACAGAGTACCATATGTTCTCATTCATAAGTGGCAATTATCACAATACTACAAGAAAGAGATTGGCAGTAGTGGGAAACTGCCAGGGAAGGTGGGGTGAAGGAAACTGCCAGAGGAGGGAGGGGTACACCTCATCAACAAGAGTAACTGCATAATGAACATTTGTAAACATAACCCTGAATTGTACCCCACGACTTTAAAATAAAAAAAGTACAATTTTAAAAAACAAATAAGAAATAATAAAAAATAAACCCTTAGTCCACACGTGAAAAAAATACTATTTCTTGTGTTAAGTATTTTTTAAAGACATAATACTTGTCTTTAAATACTTGTGTTAAGTATTTTTTAAAAACATAATATTAATCAGCCCACAGTTTCACAATACAATTCCAAAATGACTAAAATTTTTCTAGTTATATAACTTTTAAATTCCTGAAAAAATAGCATAGTCTCAAGAGAGAGCTAAAATTTTCATTTATGAGTATATTTTATAGAATAACATTAAAAAGTATTGACTTGATATTTTAATAAATTATTAACCAAGTCAAGAAGATATACAATAGATTGAATTGTTCCGCTGTGAACTGACAAGTAATAATAGTCATTTTAGAAATATAAATTATTTCTTTTTTCCTTCAATATTCAAGACAATATAGTCTCCAAAGTATCGCTTATATTCCTCTCACAAAGACATATATCTTTTAAGTGTCTCGTCACCATGCATTGTTATAATAAAATCTCTGTCCCTAAGTGAAATGCAGAGTGCCATTATGCAAAATACAAAATATGCAAAATATAAAAAGAAAGCAACACAAGAGATGTTTATTAAAATAAGCCGATATAAAATTTTAGGGCACTCAGGGGAAATAGTGATTCTCTCCTCCTGTTGTTGTTAAAGTGATGGGAAGAAGAGATAAATGAGTCATTTCAGCAAAAGGGAAGTGCCTCTGCAGTAAACATTTCAATCTAATTATTGATAATGTTGGTACAACATAAGATGTGGGACAAAAATACAAAGTTAGGGTGTGGTAAAATTGGAAAATGCTACAGATTATGGTAAGGAATCTGATCTTCAAATCTCCCGGGTAATAAAATAATGGTTAGAGATGGAGAAGTTTGAAGACCAATTAGAAAACCATTGCAGTAATCTAGGGAAGAGAGAATTGAAACCAGGCTGCAACAGTAAGGAGTTAAAGAAAAGAGGTTTATGGATATGACAGAAATAATGACAAGAAATCAACAGGATTGGCAACAAATTAGATGTGAAAAGATGAGATGTAGGAGAAGTCAAAATGAATTCTGGAGTTTTAACACTAGATGTGTGCTTTGAAAATGGTACCATTAAACAACTTATAGAATACAACAGGGAATCAGAAACAAAGTAAAGGCAGAAAAATTTTGAGAAGTATTTATTCTTAAAAAACTGTTAGAGCTTCAAGCAAGTGAGAGTTTGTAACTTTTCCATTTTTTTTTTTTTGCCTGAGCCTACTACTTTCTCCACTCTCTCTCCCCACTCCTTAACTCTACAACCCTGCTCTTCCCCTGAACTCCATTGTTGATAATTATGTTTTTATTTTTTATTTTTCTTTATTTTTTGAGTTGGAGTCTCACTCCGTCGCCCAGACTGGAGTGCAGTGGCGGCTCCCAGCCACCGCAGCCTCGCCTGCTGGGCTCCGGCGATCCTTCCGCCTCAGCTTTCCGAGAAGCCGGAATTACAGGCGCGCGCTACGACTCCAGGCTGATTTTTTTATTTATTGTAGAGAGGCGGTCTCGCCAAGTTGCCCAGGTGGGTCTTGAACCCGCGGGCTCAGGCAATCCACTCACCTCAGCCTCCCAAAGGCGTGGGATTACAGGCTGAGCCACCGAGCCCGGCTAATTATGTTTTTATTAACTTGAGTCTGGAAACAAAATCCAGAAACTTCTGTAGCTAGTAAGAGCAGACTTGATTTGAGTAGAAAAAAGGTCTGTGAAAGCCGCTTTTTAGAATAATAAAATGCAGCATGGATAGAGATAAGGTGGGAAGAGGACATATTTGAGATATAATTAGAAAGTAGAACGACAGGAATTGGTGACCAGTTATGTTGAAGGTGAACTGAAACTTGAAACTACTTTTGCTCTTTTTCCTCCTCCTCTTTTCTACCCCAGGGAAGAACTGAAGAACAGGATCAGTAGTTGACAAATCAGTGTAGGACACTTTGTGGTGCATCTCGGATCTAGGAGAGATCTATTATTGTTTTTGTTATTACTATTATTAATTACCTTAGGAAGGTCTCTGTATTAGTTTTGGTGAAGAAATGTATTTCATTTTAGATACTCTAAAGAAGAACTAGCCCCATTGCAGCCAAGACTGGAAGACTTATGCATTTTCTCCCCCTCTGACACCTGTAGACTCTATGAAGATGCAACAATTAACGTTGGGGGTCTTGGAATTTGCAAAACCCTGAAGAGGTCTTAGGACTTGATCATTACTGTCGGACTCCTTGTAAGACACACTGTACTTGGAACGTTGGCCAGGAAGGGAATGAGTAAAAAAGGAAATGGTTGTTGCTGGAAGACTAGATACAGTGAAAGAGTCGTGGAAATTAAAAACAGAGAAATTTAGAGTCTGAGAATTAAGGAATGAGGGAAGTTCATTTGGTTCACTCTTCAAAGGCTTGGGGAGTAACTACATGCTACCACCCCCTCCACGAAAGAAGTCTAAACAAATTTTACTCTTTATGCAATATAAGAGAATAAAGTAGCTGTCAGAAGCACTATGCTAGCTTCTTCCCACCCCAACTTTGGAACAACTGTATAAAACCCTTTAATAAATAGCTGTTTAAACATTTTGATAATGATGATAATGATAATGATGATAATAATAATAATAAAAAAAACAGATTAACTCAGTAAGAAAAAGGGGAAACCCCTAAGCTTTGCTAGTCTGATGTTTTCATTTTTTGTCAGGGCGGTTAGTGGACCAGCAGGAAATTTAACAGAGAAATCCTGGAAGTTAGAGAAGGAGGAGGAAGATGAGATACATAACTCTCCACAAATACTGGCTGACTGGGAAATGACGTGTTTTGTAGGGGTACCCCAAAAGACCCCATTGAGAAATGAAAATCAAGGGCTACTTGAGAACTATTGCAACTTTGAATATATGCTGCCATTTGTCACAGATCGTTTGTTACATATCATTTGGCAGTGGAATTCTTAAAATCTTGAGGTGTTTAAACAGCCTCTGCTCAAGCCATTGTCTTACTGTTAAATTATGTAGACACAGTATTATCCATAGAAAGTCAGGCTAATAATAATAATAACTGTTCAAAGACATCAGCAGCCACAGTAGCTTCTGCAGTTTAAACCTAGACACGGTTTAAAAAATAATAAAAATTAAGCATGACTTATATAAATAAAATAGAAAATAAAGTTACTACAAAGCCTCTTACTGATGTACAGTTTTTAACTAAAAATTATGAAACATGCAGTAAGTGAAACAAAAACAAAAATAAAAAGCAGGAAAGTGCAATCTATACTCAGTGGAAAAATAGTCAGTGAAAACTGTGAGTAGGCCCAGAGGTTTGGGGTAGCAGACAAATACTTAAAAGTAGCAATTTTATGTATACTGAAATACCTTCAGGAAAATATGACAGTAATTCAACAAAAGATTAATGTCACTGGAGAAATATCAATTATAAAAATAAATCAATGGAAATTTAAGTTAAAAAATACAATAATCAATATGAAAAAATATATCAAATGAGTTAAACAGAAGACCTCTAATGGTAGAAGGAAAATCAGTGATAATCCAATAGAAATTCTTAAATTCTGAAAAGAATATTGTAGAGAAATGAGCATAGCCACAGTGATCCATGGGACGACATCCAGCATACCAATATATGTGTAAGCAAAGTACCAATAGGAATAAAGGAAGAGGAATGCGATGTAAAACATCAACCTATTCAATAAATAAGTTCAACAAACTCCAAATTAAAATGAACAGAAGATTTATACCCAAAAGCATTATAGTCAAACTGCTGAGAACCAAACATGGAGAAAGTTCTTGAAACTAACAAAGATTAATTCACTATGTGATATATAAATTTTACACTAAAATTTTTGAAAAATATTGAAAGAAATGAAAGTGAAAACAAAATTCAAATGTATAGAATGTACATAAAGCTCTGAGCAATTCTTAGAGAGAATTACATGTTTATACCTATATTAGATAAAAAAGCTAAACCAATATTTTAAACTTGAATGTTAAGAAGTTAGAAAATAGAGCAAATCATTTCAAATTAGGTGGAAGAGAAAAAAACAAGAGTGGGCATTATTAAAATATAAACTATTAGAGAAAATTAATGAAACCAAAAGTGGGTTATTTGAAAAAAATCATGAAAATTTATAACATTTTGTGACTCTTATCAAGAAAAAAGAAATAAGCCAAAAATTATCAAAATCAGGAAAGATTAAGTGAACAACAATATAGTCTTTGAATGATTTTTTAAAACTGAAACAATATTAAGAATATATTTGCAGCACATTAGGAAATTTAAATGAAATGTAGAAATTCCTAAAGATACACAAATTATGAAAACTGACTGAGAAATATATGTTTAACTAAATGAACTTATATTAAATAGCAATATAGAATCCGTAATTAAAACTTTTCTACAAGAAAAGTTCAAGTGCAGATGTCTTCAGAGCAAATGTTATACAACATTTAAATAAGAAATAATATCAATTCTACATGTATTGTTTCATGATATTGAGAAAAAAATTATCTCAATTATTTTAAAAGACCAGCATTACCCAGGTACCAAAGCCAGACATATCTCAAGAAGAATAAATAAATAAAATTCTACACCATAACCATGTGGAATTTATACCAGAAAGCCAAGGTCATTGTAATGGATATCAAATAAACAATTATTGTCCATTATATTTACAAATTAATGAACCAAAACTATATGTTCATGGGCAGAAACTGTATGTTCAAGAAAATATTTTACAAAATCCCGCATTCGTTCATGTTGAAAACTCTCAAAAAACATGAAAGATTAAAAAAATGGTCTCTCTAGTACAACCACTATAATACCTGGTGGTAAAAGACTAAATGTTTTATCCTTGAAATCAGTTAGAAATGTGTCTGTTCTCACCATTTATAGTCAACATTTTTCTAGAGGATCTAGCTAATGCAGAAAGTCAACCAGCCAATCAATCAACACTCAGTTGGAAATAAGCACATAAAATGTTTTTTTCTTCTGACTAAACTATCTTATAAGCAAGAAAAAAAAAAAAAGAATCAACCAGAATCTTTCTATAACTGAAAAGTGTTCAGTAAGGTCACTGGATACATAATCAATATTCAAAAAAACATTTATTTTAATATACTAAAAATAAAAATAAGTAAAAATATTTAGAACAAATTTAACAAAAGAAGTGAGCAATCTGCACAATAAAAAAAACAAAATGTTGCTTAGAAAAACTTAAAAAGACATTAAAAACTGTAGCAAAATACTAAATGTGGGAATTGGCATACTTCATAATTCCAATATGGCATTTGTCTCCAAATAGATGTGTAGATTCAGTGTATTCTCTATCACAGTTCCAGTGGGATATTTGTTCAAAATGATAAGCTTTTACTAAAATTTGTATGGCAAAGGGAAAACACTTTTGCTAAAGAAAAATAAATTATCATTATTATTATTATTTTGAGTCAGAGTCTCACTCTGGTACCAGACTGGACAGCAGTGAACACTCACGGCCACCACAACCTCACCCTGCTGGGCTCAGGTGATCCTTCCACCTCAGCCTTTTATGTTGCTGGAACCAGCATGCCATCATGCCAGGCTAATTTTTTGATTTATTGTAGAGATGAGGTCGCCAAGTTGCCCAGGCTGGTTTGGAACACCTGGGCTCAGGCAATCCTCTCACCTCTGCCTCACAAAGTGCTGGGATTATAGGCATAAGGCAACATGCCCAGTCAGAAAAATAAATTAAAGAAAGCATATTACTTTCAAAAGTTAATGTCTCCCATCCAAGTACTAACCAGGCCCGACCCTGCTTAGCTTCCGAGATCAGACGAGATCGGGCGCATTCAGGGTGGTATGGCCATAACCTGGATGGAACTAGAGTCTATAATACTGAGTGACCTCTCACAGAAACAAAGATCCGAGTATCACATGTTCTCACTCATATAATAGACCTTGAACATCCAATGTAGTACTATAAGAAAATGACTGACGGTACTGGGAAACTATGGGGCGGGGAGGGAGATGGGATTAACAGTAGCAAATATTTGTCTGGGGACGGGGAAACACCTCTTATCAACAGAGTGCCTGAATGAAATGTAATTGTATACCTAACCCTTAACTGTACCCCACAACATCATAATAAAAAATATTAAAAACAAAATAAAACAAAACAAAAACCTAAAAAAAAAACTAAAAAAAAGTTAATGTCTTTGATTAAAGCCTCCCACATTGTACAAAAATTAACTCAACTTGAATCTTAGATCTAAATACAAAATGCAAATCTATTAATCTTCTAGAAGACAATGTAGGAGAAGATATCTATTACCTAGAGCTAGATGAAGTTTTTATACTTTATACTAAAAGCAAGTTACATAAAATAAAATATCTATAGACTGCACTTTTTAAAAATAAAAATATATATTGGACAATAAACAGTTTAAGAGAAAAACAGAACAAGTCACAGACTGGGAAAACATATTTGCAAATTGCAAAATTAACAAAGAAATTGCATCCAGAATATATTAAAATCTATAAACACAACAGTAAGAAAATACATAATTTAATTAGAAAATTGGCAAAACATTTGAAGGGGGATTTCACCAAAAAGACATATAGATGGTAAACAGCACACATGCACACACACAAAATTAACTTTATAAGATACTAAAGAAATGCAAATTAATACTTACCTGGCAGGGGAGATACCATGATCACGAAGGTGGTTTTCCCAGGGCGAGGCTTATCCTTTGCACTCTGGATGTGCTGACCCCTGCGATTTCCCCAAATGTGGGAAACTCGACTGCATAATTTGTGGTAGTGGGGGATTGCGTTCACGCTCTCCCCTTAAGAAAAAAAAAGAAATGCAAATTAAAGTATCAATGGGATACAACTATATTTGTATTAGAATTTCTGCAATGACAATTATTAGTAAGTAATGATGAGGATGTGGAACAATTGAATCCTTTATGCACTGTTGATGGGAATACAAATTTTAACAGTCATTCTGCAAGACAGATTTGTTGTTTCTTATCAAGTAAAAAATACACTTTTCACATTACTCAACAATCTATTCTCTGTCGTATTCCTTAGAGCAGAAATTGGCAAGTGTTTGATATAAAGTGCCAGATAGCAAATACTTCAGGTTTTCTACAGCAAACATTTTCTCTGTTGCATATTATTCTTTATTTGATTTTTATCAACTCTTTGAAGATATAAAAAATATTTATGTATATATATATATGTTTAAATTTAATTTGGGTAAATATCTAGAAATGTAATTGGTAAGTCAATCTAGCTAAGGTAGTTTTATTTAAGAAAATGCAAGATTGATTCTAAGTTGGTTGTCTTATTTTGTATTTTCACCACTAAGTAATATATGAAATGTATAAGGGTTGTAGTTTCTCCTAACACTCTCCAGCAATCAGCATTATTATTAATTTTAAATAGAGATATTCTAAGCAGTGTGGGTGTTACAATAACAGAGATTAGCTTGTTGCTTTTATAAAAAAAGGCTGTGAATCAGATTTGTCCCATAGGCCACAGATTGCTCACCCTTGCCCTAGAAAAAAAAATTACATTCACATAAAAGTCTGTATCCACATATTTACACCAGCTTAATTTATGATAGCCAAAAACTGAAACCAACTTAAATTCTCTGTAATGTGTTTATGATTAAGTAAACTGTGATACATCTATACAATGGGCTCAAATTTTAAAAATGTAAAAATATTGTTATAATATCTTAGATGAAGCATGGGAGCATTATGTTGGGTGAAAAAGGTGTAACTCAAACGGTTACATACTGTGATTACATTTATATAACATTCAAGAAATGCCAAAATTATAGTATTGGTAACCAGATCAATGAGGTTACAGTTGTGTGGAGATAAAAAGGGGTAGCATGACAGATATTTTGTTTAGAGGTGGGGTGATGGAACAGTTCTGTATTCTGATTGTGGTTGTTCCATGAGTTTCTAGTCATTATAGAATTTTATAGAATTACATTCCCCAAATTGAGTGACTATAAACCTGGCTAGATTAAAATAAGATCTGTAGGTTAGTTAACAGTATTGTCCCCATGTCAACTTCTGGCTTTGATAATTGGAGTCTGTTTATATATGTATTATATCTGAGAAAGATAAGTGCAGAGTACAAAAAAATCTTCATACTGTTTTTATAACTTGCATTGAGGTTTAAATTATTTAAAAATAAAAATCTATTTGAAAGTGAAAAATGAGATTTCAGTATTCACTGACCAGAATATTTCAAAGGATATAATATTTTAGTTAGATTAGAGCAATAAGTTCAAGGGATGTATTGTGCAAAACGGCGACTATAGAGAATAATATAGTTATGTGTCATTTAATGGGGAAACGTTCTGAAAAATGCATCATTCGTCAATTTTGTTGTTGTTTGAAGATCATAGAGTGTACATGCACAAAACTAGATGGCACAGCTTGATATCCCTAGTCTGCACAACTGTGTAATATTTTATTGTAATGAATGCTGTAGGCAATTGTAACAAAATGTTAAGTATTTGTGTATCTTAGCATATATAAATATAGAAATGGCAGTCAAAATACAATATTATAATCTTATGGAATCACCGTCATATATATGATTCATCATTGACCAAAATGTCATTATTATAGTCTTGAAAAATGCTAAAAGGGTGGATATAAAATGTTCTCACCACAAAAATAATAACAATATGAGGCAACACAGACATTAATTAACTAGATTTAGTAATTCTATAATATGTATAGATATATGTCAAAACATCATGTTATATGTGATAAATAAATATAATTGTATCTGTCAATATAAAAAACTAATTTTATAAAAAATGGTAACAATGCCAAATATTGGAGAGGGTTAGGGTAAACTAGAACACTTGCACATATTACATGTTTTACTGGTGATAGTTTAAAATGGGACAACTCCTTTGGAATCAATCTAAATTTTTTATAAATAAGAATACATTTACTATGCAACCTGTCAATTTCACTTCTAGATATTTGCCCCAAACAAATAAAATCATATGCTCACCCAAAGAATCTGCATAGCAGACATAACAGCCAAAACCTGAAAACAATTCCATTGTGAATCATTAGATAAATGAATAAGCAATATGACATATATCTGTATAATGAAATGCCACTCAGCAAATAAACACATTACAATTCATGCAGTATTGTAAATGAATATAAAATCATCATGCTTAATAAAATAAGCCCAACACACATTCTACACAATTTATTTCAAATAAAATTGCCAGAAAAGCAATGTAGGACAGAAAGTAGACAAATATTTTGCTGGAAAGAATGATTTCTCAGCAAATGGAAATGTGAAAATGTAATAATGGAAGTGTTCAAAAACTGAATAAATAAATTTTTTAAAATTGGCCAATACTATCGTTTTAACATTTGTAAAAGTATAAATAGATACAGAGAAAAATTGAAATATTTATGCTATTCTTGATTTTTATTTTTTAAAGATTTTTCCATATTTTTAAAAAGATTTATGTGTTTATTATAAAGTTGTAGGGTACAAGTGAAGATTTGCAACAAAAGTAGGCTGCATACAGTTGAAGTTTGGGTTTCTAGGTGGCCTTCACTCGCCCTGGTATTGGACCAGGTACCCTTTGTGTTGTCATGTGCCCCCCACCATCATCCCTTACTCTCTCCTGTCAGTGCCTAGTAACTGCCTATCCTAACCTTGTGCTATTGTGACTAGTGTTCATAACCACTTATGAGTGAGAACATGCAGTATTCCTTTATTGGTTTCCTTGATAGTTCACTTAGTATGATGGTCTCCAACTGTATTCAAGTAGCTGCAAAGGTCATGATTTTGCTCTTCCTATATATGTACCACTTTTCTTTATCTAGTCTTCCTATACATGTACCTCATTTTCTTTATCCAGTTCACTTTTGATGGGCAGCAATGTTGGTCCATGTTTCTACTACTGTGAATAGTGCAACAACGAATATGCATGTGTAGTTGTCATTTTGGTAGAAAACTTTATGTTCCTCTGAGTATATTTCCAAGAGAGGGGTTGCTGGATCATATAAAAGATCAATTTTTAGTTATTTTAGGATTTGCCACACTGCTTTCCATAGAGGTTGAACTCTTGCATTCCCACCAACAATGTAGAACCAATCCATTTTCTCTACAACTGGGCTAGCACCTGTTTTGTTTTTGTTTTTGTTTTTGTCAGTTGGAGTCTCACTCTTGTTGCCCAGGCTGGAGTGCAGTGGCATGCTCACGGCCACCTCAGCCTCCACCTACTGGACTTAGGCGATCCTTCTGCCTCAGCCTTCCAAGTAGCCAGAACTACAGATACGCACTACCATGTCTGTCTAGTTTTTGTGATTTATTGTAGAGATGAGGTCTCACCAAGTTGCCCAGGTTAGTCTTGAACCAGCGGGCTCAGGCTATCCTCTCGCTTCGGCCTCCCAAAGTGATGGGATTACAGGGTGAGCCACCACGCCTGGCCTGTTTTTCTGACATATTAGTAATGGCAATCCTACCGAAGTTAGGCGGTATCTTATTATAGTTTTGATTTCCATGTCTCTAATGATTAGTGAGGCTGCATATTTTTTTCATGTGTCTGTTGGCTGCTTGTATGGCACAGTTAGAGAAGTGTCTGTTTATATCTTTTGCTCACTTTTTAATGGGATTATTATTTCTTTCACTTCATTTGAGTTTCTTGTGGATCCTGAATGCAAGATCTTGATCAGATACATAATTTGGAAAAATTTTCCCCCATTCTGTAGGTTGTGTCTCGCTCTCTTTTTTTCTACACACACTTGGAAATGACAATACAGAAATTCATATTAAAACAAAAAATAGCAAGAATAGACAAAACAATCCTCAGTAAAAGGAACAAAGTGGGAATTATCACACTTCTAGTCTTTAAACTTAATTACAAAGCTACAGTAACCAAGACAGCATGATATTGATACAGAAATAAGCACATAGACCAATGGAACAGAACGAAATTCCAGAAATAAAAATATGGTTTCTCAAATAACTCATCTTTGGTAAAGCCACAATAACAACCACTGAAGAAAGGAGACCATATTTAGCAAATGTTGCTGGGAAAACTGGCTGACCACATGCTGAAGAATGAAACTGGGCCCTACTTATCATCATATATAAAAATCAACTCAAAATGGATCAAGGAACTAAACGTTAAACTTCAAACTCTAATCTTAGAAGAAAACACAGGAAATTCTTCTAGATATCAGAGTAGAAAATGAATTAATGACCAATTCCCAAAAATCAAATGCTACAACAGTTAAAGCAGACAAGTGGGACCTCATCAAGCTTAAAGGTTTTTGCACAGCAAAAGAAATGATTCCTGACTTTTCAAAAGTAGTATCAACAAACTAGAAACTAAAGAGAGTTTATTTTTTAAAATTTCTTTATTTGATTGCTTGTTTATTTATTCATTTATTGTTAGATATAGAGCATCATTATATTGCTCAAACTAGTCTTGGACTCCTGGTATTCAGTGACCCTCCCATCACAACCTCCCAAGTACCTGGGTTTACAGGCATGAGTCACTGCACCTGGCCAGAGTTTCCTTAATATAATTGATGATCTCTATAAAATATTATGAAAACTACTAGAGGCATTCTCATTAAAATAAGAGCATGCCACCACCTATATAAGCATCATGCCTTAATGTCTTAAGCAAATATTTATGAGTAGACAGTAATGGAGCTGGATTTTAATCCTAAACCCAGTTATCTAGACAGTATCTACCTTGTTATCTTTTCTCTCTCTCTGTATTAGTTAGGTTCTTTGGCTGCATGTAGCAGAAATTCAATTTCAATTAAATTAAACCAAAAAGAATATATTTATATAGTATATATGCATATATATTTATGTGTATATATATAGCATATGTAATAGTAATTATATAGTGTATAAAATAATGATACTTGCATAATAGTATATAATGTACATAACAGCAATATATATAGTATATGAGTATATGTAAAGTGTGTGTGTGTGTGTGTATATATATATCTATATACCCCCACACAGTGCCTCACTTTCAATATTTGAGTATGGGAATTTTATATGTTTGAAATTCAGTTCCACACTAATGAGTTAGGTCTGTGATGTTTACAACTTTGTTATTAATTACTCAGCAAGAAGATTTTGCAAGCAACCTCAAATGAACTCAATTAACAAATGTCAGTGCAATATGTAGAGAGCCCTAACTGGGTGTTTTCATTTGCATTTTACACATGAGAAAACTGAGGCAAGAGAGGAACTTTAAATAATTTGCCAGGACCACTTACTATATTTTCAAGGTCACCCATGTAGAAATGACCAGGATAAGATCCAACACTTCCCTCCTCCAACAACTTCGTCCTTTTCACTAGAATGAGATGGATTCTTGCAGTACCCAACTAGAATCAAAGCTGATCTCGACACATTCATTTAGATCTGACTTATCTACACTACATAACACTACAGCATATCTAAAGATATACTTAATCAACACTATTTTCATGAATCTTGTTGCCTATTTGGATGTTATATTCCTACCCTTAGAAAAACTAGACAATCAACAACATTCCACTGAGTCCACATAAATTATGACAGTATAAAATGTCAGAATTTAAATTTACAAAGAAGAAATAGTCTAATTTGTACTTTCTTCATCTCAGATATTATGACGCATCAGTAAATCCATAATTAGTTTGACATTGAATTTTATAACACAAAGCATCTGGGCTCACTCCCGTGGTGACCAATGAGAGTAATTTCTGAAGCTGGGACAAATTATCCTCTTTAAGAACAACAACAGCTGTCTCAGTGATCTATAAATGTGCCTTCCCCTTTAGCCTGAGAGAATATTCATGTAGCAGAAAAGCAGGGACAAGGGCATCATGGAAGGTATGGCCCTGGTGGAAAACCAACTGTTCCCCATTTATCTTTTTGGTGGCCAATGAGCCTTTATTCACCATACAGCTGTTCCTCTCTATCCTCCTGATTAGACACACCTGCCTGCTGCGTACATGTCTAATCATTAGATACATTCATCAGTATGTGAAAAGTTTCCTTTCACGTTATTTTTCTGTAACCTCAGGATAGATCCATTTTAGGGACTCGGCATCTGAAAAAAACATATTGGCAACTGACTAAAGAGTCAAAAGGAAAATTCCCTAGACCTGGGCCGCCAAATAGTTTGGTTCATATTCTAGGACTAAAAATTTAAAATGACAGGGTTATTCAGATGACCTTACTACTCCTAATTCTTATTATATTTTTTGTTTCTCTCTTCTATTTCACCCTTATAGTAACAAAGACAATAAGTTGCAATTATTAAAAATGCCATTACTATATTTAATAAGAAGTTATACAAAGAATATTGTTATGTAACTATCTCTAAAATATGATTTTGACTCATTTCTTATGAAAAATTCACAGTAATTCTTCAAATTGCATATGACAGTTATGCCACTATGTTCTGTTACCCCACAAGTATATTATAAAGCAATGCTGGCCACTTTCACTTTCCACATGTTTTTGCTAAATATAACAAAATACTAAATATCAGTTAAACCACTGTTACTTTTCTAGGACCACATTTTTGGTGGGTAAGGAATAAGTAATCACTTTCTGCCCCTCTTCCTGAACTTACCTGTGAAAAATTCACTTCCTGATAACAAACAACACTGGAAATCTTGCCCTTCCCAACCACACAAATCCTTTTATTAACTCTATGACTCTAGTTACTTGACATGGATAAACACAGTAAAATTAATATCCCTGTCCTTTCTCATTTCTATATCCAATGAATTGTTGAGGAACTCAAGTGTACTTCAAAATTAGAATTGTAATCTAAAAGACTGTAAAAGAAACTAACCATTTCACTCTCAAAAATTTATTTTGGCCATTAGTTTATTGCAACAGACTTACAACAAAGTTCTCGCTAAAGTGGACCATGAACAACTACCACAATACCACAAGAAAAGGATTGAGAGTAGTGGGAAACTGCGGGGGGGGTAGGGGAGGGCGGGGAGGTCGAAATCTGCCTGGGTGGGGGGGACACAACTCACCATCAAGAGTACCTGCATGATGAATATTTGTGTACCCAACCTTGAACTGTATTCTACAATTTCAAAATAAAAAAATTTAAAGGTTATAAAAAAGTTGGTACAATCCATTGTATGATTGGTGAATTTGGGCAGATGTATACAGTAACTCTCTTTTTTTTTTCTTTTTCTTTTTTTTTTGAGTTGGAGTCTCACTCTGGCGCCCAGACTGGAGTGCAGTGGCCGCTCCTGGCCACCGCAGCCTCGACCTGCTGGACCCGGGCGATCCTTCCACCTCAGCCTTCCAAGTAGCCAGAATTACAGGCACGTGCTACCACGCCTGGCTGATTTTTTGATTTATTGTGGAGATGAGGTCTCGCTGCCCAGGCGGGTCTCAAACCCGCGGGCTCAGGCAATCCACTCACCTCAGCCTCCCAAGGCGCGGGATAATAGCCTGAGCTACCGAGTGCGGCTCCAGTAACTCTCACCATGATTTGCAGAATTCCCCAAAGTATACTAAGCATTCCCTTGGCTGTCAGTTCCCTGCCTCCACCACCAAACCCTAGAAGTCACTTATACTTCTTCCTCTATAGTTTTAGTTTTATAGAATTTTTTATAAATGCAGTTTTTGACATCCATCATTAAGCTATAAAGATATATTCAGGTTGTTGCATATGTCAGTAGTTTATTCAATTACGTTGCTAAGTTGTGTTCTCTTTGTGGATATACTACACAGTTTATCCATTCACCATTTGATGTACATCTATATTGTAGTCCAGTTTGGAAATATTATGAATAAACTTGGCATGAACAATTAAATATGAATATATGTATTAATATATGTTTTTATTTATCTGCAGTAAATCGGAGTGACATTTCTGTCTCATATTATAAATACAGGTTTAGGTTACTGACAAATTGTTTTCCAAAGGGCTGTACACTTTTGTATCATCATCAGCAATGTCTGAGATTCAAATGCTTTATGTATTTACCAACACTCAGATTAGTTAGTCTTTTTAGCTGTAGCTATTCCAGTGGTGTTAAAATATCACTTTGTGTGGTTTAATTTAATTTCACTGATAAGTAATAATGTTGGACATCTTTTAATATGCTTATTTGCCATTCCTGGCAATAAATGTCTTCTCTGATAAAGTATAACCTCATTTTTTTTACCCATTAGAAACTGAATATTTGTATTATTTTATGTTTTATTTTTAATTGAAAAAACAATTATGGGGTTCAGTGTGGTATTTCAATATATGTATACATTGTGAAATAATCAAATCATAATAATTGACATATCTATAACCTAAAATATTTGTCTTATTACTGTCATTTCTTTCAATGTCTGAAAAAAATTTATAGCCAATATACAAGTAATATTATTGGATAATAGGTATGTGTCCTTCATATTATAAGATATTGTCAAATTGTATTATTTTCTTGCTTTAATCACTTAATAGATACATAATTGATAGACATATTTCACATATTCAATCTGTATAGTCTCATAAGTTTTGAAATATGTATATGCCCTTAATTAATCATCACAATCAAGTAAATGAATACATTTATCCCCACCAAAAGTTTCCTTATGTCCTATTGTAATCCCCGCTAGTCAATCCCCACCAACCGTTCCCAGATAATCTCTGATTTTCTTTCTTTCACCTTAGGTAAATTTGCATATTTCAGAATTTCATATAAATGGAAGAATGTATTATGTACTATTCTGGGTGGGAGAGTGGTCTGGACTCTTCCACTGAGCCTCATTATTTTGAGATTTATCCATGGTATTATTTATATAAACAGTTTATTCCTTTGTGCTGCCAAGTAATATTTCCTTGTGTGGCTATACCAACATTTGTTTACCTGTTAATAGACATTTGGATTGTTTCCAGTTTTTTCCCCCCAATAATAAAGATGCTGAAAACACCTGTGTAACTTGTCACTGATAAGACACATACTTTCTTTTCTTGAATTTTCATTTCTAACAGGCCAATACCTAGAAATAATCTATCTGGTCAATGCTAGTCAGGTCAATACCTAGAAGCAGATTATCTGGGCTGTCAATTTGCCCGGGCCGGTCTCGAACCATGGGCTCAGGCAATCCACTCACCTCAGCCTACCAAAATGCTGGGATTACAGGCTGAGCCACCGAGCCTGGCTCCACTCTTTCAATTTTAAAGTTTTTTGTGGAGTTATATTTTAAGTAAATTTTACTTTTTATTCAAGTAACAATTTGTGCCTTGCTTACAAAAATTTCTTAGACCCGTCACCCAGAATCATCCATTCTCAAATTCGGTTTGCTATGATGATTTATTACTTTTCTATGCTTCTCTGATTCTCTGTATAGGTGGATAAATAGACATAAAGAGATGGATAAATGTATTCTTTTTCCCCCTGAACTATTTGAGATAAGCTACAATAACCATGGTCCATTAACTATACAAATTTATTTCAACAATTTGTATAAATAAGGATAGTTTATTTTGTAACTGCCACACAGTTATCAAACTCAGTAGATACAACATTGTCATAGCACTTTGTTCTATCATGCACATTTCAGTTTTATTAACTGACTTACAATATCCTTTATGGCATGTTTTTCTTTAGTATATAAGCCAGGGTAGAATAGGTAATATGTTAATTGACCATGTTTTTTAGCCTTTCTTTTTTAAAGTTTTCTTTTAAAAAATTTGTCTATCATAGAATTGTGGGTGTAAGTGAAAAATCTCTGTATAAGTAAATTACATGCAGGTGACATTTGGGCTTCTAGCTGGCCCTTACACCCCTGGTATTGGACCATATACCCTTTGTGTTGTCATGTCACCCCACTTCTCCTTCCCTGCCTCCCCTAGCAGTGCCCAGTGACTGCCAATCCCACCCTTGTGCTAATATGACTTGTGTTCAGGGCTCACTTATAAGTGAGAACATGCATATTCAGTTATTTGTTTCTATGATAGTTCACTTATTGTGATGGTCTCCAACTACATCCAAGTTGCTGCAAAGACCATGCCACATAATACTCCTTCTCGTATTTTTGAGACATTCCTCATTCTTAAATGTTTCCTTTTAGTTATTTAGGCAACAAATAATTAGCAATAATATAAAAAGATTGATGTGTTATTCTCAGAGTATCCATCTGAAGGCACATAATGCCCACCAACCATTCATGTTGAATGTTAATTTTGATTACCCAAAGTATCATCTAATTTATATACTGTAAATATATTTTTTTCTTAAAACTAGTTAACAATCTGAATGGAGATGCCTTAAGACAATACTATTGCTATTCCCCTCCTCAAAATTTTATTCTACATTTATTAGTAGATACACCATATTCTACTGCATACTAAAATTATCTAGTCTTCCTTTCCATATGTACAATGATTTCTTTAGTATGGGTATGGATTCAAAAATTTCATTTTTTTATAATTGTGTTTTATTATGTTTTATTCTTTTGGTATGCAATCGTCTGAGATTTGATCAATGGAAGCCTTTCAAGTTGATATCAGTGTCTTCTGGACTCATCCTAATTTATTTTCATTTTTTCACTTTTATTTTATTTTAAAGGTGTGGGGTACAAGTCAGGATTAGATACACAAGTGGTCTATGCACCAGTGAAGTGTGTGTCTCCCACTGGTCCTCACTTAACCAAGTTTAGGAGAAGGTATCCTTGGTGATGCTATGTGCCCCACTGTCCCTTCTCTAGCACTGTCCTGCTACTGCCAATCCCTTTCTTGTCATATTATGATAAATGTTCAGGATTAACTTGTGAGTGAGAACATATAATATTCAGTTCTTCGTTTCTGTGATGGATTACTGAATATATTTGACCCTAAATCCATCCAAGTTTCTACGAAGTCCATAATTTTGTCCTTTATGGCTGTGCAATATTCCACAGTGTGCATGTACCACATTTTTTATACGTGTATTTCATTTACTTTTTAAGCACTTTATTTCTGGAAGAGCAGTATATACCAGGCTTGTCTTGTGGCTACCTGGCCCCACTCCTAGAATCAGTCATTTAGCCAAGGATTCTTGGTTCATTTTAGTGAAGGTGATTTAGGCATAAAGTGTTCATTGCTATATGAGAGATTTTACTTAATGAACATTTTATAGAAAAAAGATAGAAAACATAAGTATATATATACACACAGATGCAACTATTTATAATTTTTATTTTTATATGATATAATTCATATCTATACCTTTAGTTTGAGTTCATTCTTATAAGCTTTCCATTTTTTATTTCCTCTATTACATATTTTTCATTTTATTTCCTAAATAAAACCTTAGGTCTATAAGATGCCAACACATCAACTCATGAGTTCAAACCTCCTTAACTCATTGAGAGCACCAGTTTATGTTTGGGTTCTTTCTCAGAGCACTATAGTATAGAAATTGATCTTCTGAAATAAGCAGGGGACAAATTTAGCGTTAATTTTATGTTTTCTTTCTCTTCAGGATCACAGTATTATAATTTTTTATGTTGTTTTATATATTTTTTTAAAGTGAGAGAGTAAATCTGGCCCCTGTAATTAGTTCTTGTGAATAAAATAATGTTTCCATCAGTAAGCAAACAGTAAAACACTAGCTATGATGGTGATGATGATGATTATGCATTTTATGTTGTCCCAAAGACTTTGAATGTTTGCTCTTCTCCAAGGCTAGTTATTTTCTAAGATACTTTTTAACTCTTATCTTTACTTGGTGCTCATTTAGGTAACATCTTGCATTTTAAAGTAGTATCACAATTTTAGGTAACATCTTGCATTTTAAAGTAGTATCACAATTTTCTTTGTGTGATGGTCAATTTTTTTGTGTTATGTGTGTGTTTCCTATACTAAACTGATCGAAAACTCACATTATATTAGACACTGCTGGGTACAGGTAATACAAGCAAGAGAAAACAGTGAGACACACCTAGGACTCACTGATTATAAAATAATGTAGATAAGTATCTAGCCTTTATCTTTTACACAGAGACTGTCAAAAACTATTTATCTCTCTCTTTTAATCAAAATGTAAAATTACTTACAGTATTCTTCATAATAGAATGATTTGCAGAAGGTGACCTTAGTTATTCATGTTCGGCCAACCAAGAGTATGTTTTCTTTATTTCTGAAGTAACTCTATTAAACTCAGCTTCATGGGTGGAATGGTGGTGGAGTGATGTTAGGTCTATGGAACAGGGTTATTTTGAGAAAGATATTTGAAGTAAACTCAACATGATGTGGTGTTCAGTTAGAAGTGAGTGATATTCGAGTTTAAGAAGTCTATCATTACTTCAATTTTTATAAACTATGTGGTATCAATTTAGATCAGAATGTAGAATAATATGTTTGTTTTTAAAATGATAATACATTTACTTTTAAGAAAAGGTGTTTTTAGTGCCTATAAACTATCTACATGCTTTATTTGCTTGTTTGTTCTTATTGGTGAACTGGATAAAGGACTCTCATGCTCAGGATCATGAAGTGGGCTGAGATTTTCATGCCCAGGCATGCAGTAGATGGTTAAAGAATGGAAAAAACAACCTGAGAAGAGTATGAAGAGTAAGGAGAGTGAGCCAGGGAGAGAATTCTGGGAAATACCAACATTTGAGAATTAAGAATGAGAAACACAACTAGAAAAGAGAGTCAAGAAAGTTCAGAGTTGAGACATTAAACAATGAAATGCTAAACAATATCAATGAGATGTTCAATAAGATTATAACTGAATTTTGACTGTTAAAGTTGCTATTTTATTGCTTATCTGTTTGTGCATAACAAATTACTTCCTATGTAGTCAAATAAAACAAGATTTTATTAACTCATAGTTTCTGTGGGTGGTTAATCTAGGTGTGGTTTTGTTTGATGCCTCTGTATCAAGGTCTTTAATGAAGGGCAGTAAAGTTCTCAGTTTGCCAGGATGGTGTTGTCATCTGAAGGCTAAAATTAGGAAGTGTTATACTTCCAAGTCCATTTGCCCATTCATTTTGTTGTTGGCATGTGTTTTCTCATAGATCTCCTCATAGGAATGCCTTATGACATAGCAAATGGCTAACTAACTCCCCTGTGGCAAGTAGTTCAAAGAAGAGTGAGATAGGCAAAGGCAGAGAGAGGGGAGAGAAAGGGAGAGAGAGAGAAACCAAAGTGGAAGCCATATCTTTTTATAACTTGATCTCAGAAGTTACATATAACCAACTATTCCATATGTTATTAATTTTAAGTGAGTCAATAGGTCCATCTCCCTTCCTACTCCCCTCTCTAAGAACAAGGCATCATTTGAGAACATGAGATGTTGGATTGTAGAGATTAGCTTTCTGTACTCTGTGTAATTCATATTCTTCCCACATTGAAAAAGTGCTCATTCCTTATGAATGGTACTATTATAGAAGCAGTGCTGAAGGTCCAGAATCCTATGAGACCCAGAGATAAATGAAGGTCCTTAGATACAGTTTCTTAAGCACAGATCCTCAAATGTAGCTTCTCTCAATCTGAAGGCCTGTGAAATCAAAGAGACCTGTTATCTGTCACGTACTCCTGCACAACCAACACATAAAGGTAGAAGAGACAAAGAATAATCAATACAGCTATTTCTGCTCAAAAATTAAATACACACACACATACACACACACACAAATGGGTCACTTTCTCAAAGCAATTTTAAAATTCAGCCAAACAAATGTTGGAGGGACCCTGATTAGTTCACAAGGCCTCAGAACAATTCTTTGTTTCTTTTCTATTTCTTCTGAGATCATTGATTAAAACTGATACATATTCCATCTAAGCTTGTGGTAGTCTCTCTTTAATGCAGCAGTGGTACTCAACAATAGCTACTTAATTCCACAGTCCTTATATACACAGTTCTCCCTCACCTATAAGGATGATTTATGTTTGGTAAATCACAGTATTTCTTTGGCCAGTTTTTCATTCCAGTTCACTTGAGGTAAAAGTCTTAATGTTGGCATATCTAGAACACATCAGGACTTATTAATACTTTCCTCCCACCACCCCCCATCGGGCCTTCATTGTTCTCCAGACAGTGAAAGATTCAACTTTATGTTCACTTCCTCAAAGTCTACTTTCTAGGAGCAAATATTCCTGAATTGCATTCCTTAAAAGCAGTATCTGAGATGATTTTCTTGTGCAAGCAATTTATTAGGGTTGTATTTTCAGTAAAAATCTTTAAGGGAGATGTCATAGTGGAGGTAGAAAACCAAAGGAGTATGGTCTTATTGCACCACATAATTTTTTATTTGTTTTTGTTTTATGTTTCACTTCAAGAAAATTAAGAATTTGGTTTCTTTGGTATCCTCTTTTAATCCTTGGCTATATGTTAAGGAGGTTTTTAAGGCATAACTTTGCAGGCACTTCCAAGAAAGATATCACTTTGACTCAAGAGTAGTGCTCAGGAGCACTTGAATGTGTGAGCTATAAGTTCTCCATTTACATTTGTGTAAATAGTATGAGGCACCAGCAACTATATCCGCTACATGGCCAAAAACATCCTAATTGAAATATTCTTAAAAGTAAAATAAATTTTCATTTTTTTCTGACAGAAACAAATTGCTTTTCAATACCACTGCAATCCTTTATATTTATTGTTTGAGGTGAGGGTAGCACTACAGTCTTTGTTATATGCTCTGAGATATATAAAATTTTTCTCTAATAAACAAAATAAGAACTTATATGTCATGGGTTCATAATGTCAAACCTCAAAAATCCTAAAAATACTTCTTTAATTTTTATATCAAAAGTTGTATTTACTACCATAAATCCAAGGCCAGAATGTTTACTTATTTAACAGAGATATTTGAACTCAATTATCTAGCAGGGACATGTCAGAGGAAAATAATTTTGGAGATATCTGGTTGCCCAAAGCCATCTTTTCTTGAAAGGCCATGAATACATTGATGGAAGAGTGGCATTAAACAACATCTCTGTGAGATCAATTCAAGTTCTGTTGTATTAATTTTCAACTTTATTATTATTAATAAAGCTATAATGCTTAGTACACTGTAATATAGTAGGCAGCATGCAGATATCAAAAAAAAGAGATAATTCATGGTCCCTACTAATTGCATTAAGATGTGGGACAGAGTTTAGTTCTATAAAGAAACTGGTGTTTAGTATGCTTGGTGAGGCACGTGGAAGGGTGTGTATCACACTGGAACAACATAGTTATGGTTATAGGAACACTTATCCATAAACCGAGAGAAAAATAATTGTCCTACACTTGTTTAAATACTGTATATTTAGTATTTAGATTGACACACGGCACCCAGAGTTTTTAAATAAATAAACATATAGAACTCAGATCTCTTGAGTTCCATGGGACTCCATGTCTACAATAGCAGAAGAAATTCCAGACCATTTTCAATTTTCCTCTAGCACTTAAATGCCTTCCTTCCTGGCCAAGGGAGAGAAAGTGCAAGGAACCAACATTTTTTCCCCCAATGCAGGACCTGGGAATGACATTATGTGCCAACCTTTCTATGTGTAATTTCATTTAATGTTCACAATGATCCTGTGAAATAAATACAGTAATTTCTGTTACAAAGAAAAAATGCTGAATACCGGAAGCAGAAAAGCACACCAAAAATATATTTCATTACCCTATATGTCTTTCTATGGGATATGCTAATGCATAGTTTTCATAGATTATTTTAAGAGTCTATTATAGGAAAAGAAGGGAAGTGCTGATGCTGACATTATCACAAGAAACATTACTTCTTACCCAAGAGTGAAGATGTATACTCTTCTACTAAAATTCATGCTGAGACAAGTAGGAAAATAAAGGATGCCTAGTTTACATGAATGCACTCACAGTATACACACACAAACACAATTTTTCAAACTTAGATGTATCAGCCACAGCCATGGAAAGAGATTCTGGCCCATGGCCAGTGCTTAAAAGAATTTTTACAGCGAGGAAAACAGTTCTTAGGCAATAGGCCAAACTGAATTTTAATTTCAGCTTTCCTCTCTAAAGAATCAGTGTTGGTAGATGGTGTACTGAATTATGTGTTCCAAACATATGCTATATTTCCTACACTCGCCTATGTAGGGAGATACTGGAAGAAGATAAACAAGATGCTTCAGGAAGAGAGATATATAACATTGGCTTTGAAATTGTGATTATACTACCCATGGGAGTAGTACTAGATTCAGACAATTTAAAGAGGATTATGTGGAAAACTCATAAGGTCTAGCATAACATGAAATAATACTAGCTAAGTTTCTATCTTTTGGAGAAATTGTATAACCAATCATCTCCCTGATTCTGCACATCAGAATCTTATTTCTAATATTCAGAAAGTGATCTTCAGTACATAGTGATATATATTAGCTATACACTGAATTAACCCTTCTTGAATATTATCTGTCTGTCTATTCTATTTACTATCTATCTATCTATCTATCTATCTATCTATCTATCTATCTATCTATCTATCTATCGACTTACCTATCTATCATCTATCATTTATCGACCCATCTATCTACGTTTCCTATATATCCATTCATCCATCCATCTATCCATCTATCCATCCATCCATCCATCCATTCATCCATTCATCCATCCATCATGGAGATATGAAAAGTAATCGACTATTTCCCACGAATGAAGAAATAAGTACATTGTAGTCATTTGGTTTTTTATACATGTTCACACAATGAGATAGAAGATATGCAGCAGATTCTGATATGAATTCTCTATGAAGAGCTGAGAATTCTGAACTATTGGTGAGTGAATTGTTTATGTGTGTGTGCATTCTGTATCTTGTATGGTCATCTCATGTCTCCTGGTTCTGTGAAGTAAACCCTCTAACGTCATTGCTGTTATTATTTCAGTGACCTTAGTATTCTATGCCCACCTATAAGCTTATCTGTCAGCAGTTGCCATTTAAGAAAAAAATCATAAGTCTCAGTGGATTTCAGAAATAAGTATATATTTCCTCATGCATTTCATTAACGGTAGGGGTAGCTCAGTAGATTTAACATTGGTTTGTAAAAATTTTTCATTTATAATATGGTCTCAAATATTAAATTTCCTTCTTAAGTTGTTAATAGAAATAACTGGATAATTTGGCAGTTCTCTAACTCTTTCTTATCTTCATACATGTGTCTGTATTATTTCTTTCTCTTACTGCCTCTTTCACTGGGTAATAAACATGAGTTGACATTTAAAGTAGTAATTTCCTCCATTTGTTTCCTTTTCTTCCATCAAAACCTGGGTTCAAGAAAGAAACTATTATTGATTCTTCATAAATTAAACTGTAATGTAACCATTGGATTACTTGTATGCTTTCCCCTTTTAACAAGAAACTTTTTCACAGCAGTTGTTACATATTACTTATCTTGATTACTGTTTTCAGTATCCAGGGCATGACTCAAATTTTAATCTGCATAAAACCTCCTGGGTATGTTACTAAAATACAGAATCTGATTCAGTAGGTCTGAGTTTTGGCCTGGGATTCTGTTTTTTTGTTTTTTGTTTTTTCCCCAAGCAGCAAAGTGATATTGATTATTTTGGTTTGAAGATTCATAGATCACAATTTGAGACAAGAAGATCCAATTACACTTTATAAATATTCCTAAATTATTATCTTAAGTGAAACAACTCAGAACCAGAAAGTCAAATACTGTATCACATGCTGTTACTTATAAATGAAAGCTAAATAATGTGTAAACACAGCATATGTTGGATAATTGTTATTGGGGATTTAGAAGGGTAGCAGGGTGAAGAGGAGGGAAGCATGAGAAATTACATAATGGGTACAATGTACAATATTTGGGTGATGGTTATACTAAAAGCCTACACTTCACCACTACACAATATATCTATGTAGTCAAACAACATTTGTATCCATTAAATTTATGCAAAGCAAGAAGAGAGAGAGAGAGAGAGAGAGAGAGAGAGAGACAGAAAGACAGAAAAAGGGGAAGACAAATAAGAAGAAGGAAAAGGAGAGAAATAAAGAAAAGAAAACGACAGAAAGAGTGAAAGATAGAAAGAAAAGGGGTACTCCTGCTTGCCATATTACCTCTTATCCCGATGCTGTATTTTTAAGATGCATTATTTTTAAAGATGCGATACTTAAACTTAAATAGAAGACTTGAAATCTTGGTAAACCAAGTAAATATTTAATGAGAATGTGGAAACATGTCTTGGGGAGTTTGTGGAAATGTCAAACACAGCCTTGTCTCCACAGTGTCCTCAGGTCACAAAATATGATATTCTCTTCATCTAATGTTTTTAGAGGAGAACTTCTAGATGGAAATTATTACCTTTGCCAAGGTAATTTCTTATGAATGACAAACTAGTTCAGTCATTTTTACATATTATCTAACACAAACTGAGGTCTACTTAACATGACCTACATGTTTAATTGCTTTCTGTAGTCAAAGGAAACTTTGTATATCTTGTATAATCTACATAATAATTATCCTTTTAGAAGATTTCTCAGTTGCAGATTTATTGTCTTTCCCTGTGGGAATGATATCTCAGCTTCTCTTATACTTAAGCCCATTAGAGAAATGGCTTGTATACCTTCTATAGTTTCTCCATCTTTTTGCGTATGACATAATTTCAGTGTGAAAATAAGATCAAGGATGGTTGTAAGACACTTGAGGCTTTAAGATGACTATTACAAAATCTTCTCAGTGAAATAAAGGAATCCTAAATATTTAAAGTCTAATCCCCCCAAATAAGTCTAGAGGATGTCCCATAAAATGTTTTAGGCTTGTTTTTTGTTTAATCTCATAGATCGAAGACTCATTAAGTTTTAAGGGGATTGTGTTGACTTGAAATAAAAAAATACCTGAGATATCTGAAGTTAAAAGAAGTCTCTGGACACTTAATTTATAATGGAATGACATAGGTTGAGAAAGTTATGTAACAGCAAGCACGAGCCATTTCTTATGATGAAGAAAGCGTGTGATCAAAAACCTTGAAGACTAATGGGCTAGGGTGACACTGCCAAAAAACAGAACTAGACTCTAATCAAGTATTATTTCCTGCTCACAGAGCAGGGTAATCTGATAATATGCGCTTAGCTGGATTTCAGGAACTCTATGTACCTCTAACTCTATGATTGCTATAAGTCTGTTGTTCCTCTCCTAAATGACTATATCTGTTGTCAGTTATCTGTCACTGCCTCACCAGAGTATGCTGGTTTTGTGTGTAACATATAACTCATCTTTCTTACGAGGTCTATAGATCAGAGGAACTATATTCACAGTGCAGCAATAATGGACTCTTATCTACATTTGGACTTAATTTAGAAGATTAGGTCCTGGATTTTAATCTTGATGGAGTAATGGAAAAAGACTGTTTAAAGTCTTGGAATGGGAGTGAAAATATTTTGCATGTGGGAGAATCTGAATCATTTGTGACTAGATGCTGTTTGGATTTAGATGTCTTAAAGTCTACAAATTATTTAGGAGCAAGTGGGTAAAAAATTTGAATAGGCATTTTTCAAAAGGAAATGTAAACAGCTAGCAGGTATATGAAAAAAATCTCAATATCACTAACCATCAGAGAAAGGCAAATTAAAACCATAATGAAATATACTCTTATACCAATCAGAATGGTTATTAATAAAAACTATTTAAAAAAATATGTTGGCAAGGATGTAATACAAAAAAATGCTTATACACTATTGGTATAAATTAGTACAATATCTGTGAAAGATAGTATGAAGATTTCTCAAAGAACTAAAAATAGAACTAACATTCAACCCAGAATTTCCAATACTGAATATCTATAAAAACAAAAAGAAATCAATATATTATAAAGATACCTGAACTTTTAAGTTAATGGCAACACTAGTCACAATAACAAAGTCATCAAATCAACCTGTGTGTCCATCAATGAAAATGGATAAGTAAAATGTGGTGTAATCACTTTTTGGGACTTGATCAAGAATTCATGGTCTACTCCGATGTGCATAAGCGTGTTTCTTATGTTTTCTTCTATGATTCTTATAGTTTGAGGTCTTACGGTTAGGTCTTTGATGGATTTAGAGTTGATTTTTTTATATGGTGATAGTAGCAGTCCTGTTTCATTCTTCTGCATGTGGTCAGCCAGTTTTCTCAGAATCATTTGCTAAATATGCTCTCCTTTTGCTAGTGGTTGCTATTGGTGGCTTTATCGAAGATAAGTTAATTGAGGGACCAAGTTTTTACTTCCAGAATCTATGTTATGTTCCATTGGTCTATGTGCTTATTCTTGTACCAATACTAGGCTATTTTAGTTACTGTAGCCTCGTAATATGGTTTAAAGTCTGGAAGTGTGATATCTCCCACTTTGTTTATTTTGCTGATAATTGTTTTGGGTATTCATGCTTTTTTTTTTGTTTCCATATGAATTTCGGTATTGTCATTTCTAGGTCTGAGAAAAATGATGTTGGTAACTTGATGGGTATTGCACTGAATCTGTAGGTTGCTCTGTGTATGGTGGACATATTGATAATATTGATTCTTCCAATCCATGAGCAAAGAATGTCCTTCCATCTGTTTGTGTTATCTTTGAGACCATCAATTAAGTGACCTATCTCAGCAACAAATAACTGCATACTGCATGTTCTCATCCCTAAGTGGGCCCTGAACAATAACCACGTGAGAACAAGGGAGGAATTGACAGTTGCTTGGCACTGCTGGTGGATTGGGAGGGAGAGAGAAGGATGGGAGACACGTGATAACACAAAGGGTACCTAGTTCACTATCAGCAGGAGTTAAGACCAGCTGGAAGGCCAAACTTCACCTGTATGCAGTCTATGAATGTAGTTAACCCTCACTTGTGCCCCACATTTTTAAAACAAAATAAAAGACAACAACAATAACAAAACAAAGAAACCAGGCACTAGAATATTTACATGCTTAATAAAAATAATATATAATGAATGTTATAAGTTATTGGAAAACTCTTAGCTATTAAGTAGTAAAATACAAAGCTATAAATTTAACAACTCTGAATCAAATAACAAACAGAATTTTGTTTTGTTTTGCAGAGTAAAGTTGTAAGTGTAAAAAAGCAGAATTATTGGAATTTGTATTTTTTCTTATTGTACAATTATCTTTATAAACAAATCTTAACTATGAAAAAAATTATATGTAAATGTGACTACTATTTGGCCATACAAAAGAATAAAATCTCATCTATTGCAGCAAAATGGGTAAAATTGGATGTCATTATCTTAAGATAAACCAAGCATGGAAAAACAAATACCACATCTTCTCATTTATAAGTGAGAGCTAAATAATGTGTGCATATGGACATGGAGTATGGAATTATATACATTGGAGGTTCATAAGTGTGAGAGAGTGGGAAGGGGAGTGAATAATGAAAAATTACTTAATGAGTGCAATGTATGTTATTTTTTGTGATTGATACACTAAAAGTCTTGACTTTACCACTATGCATTCTTTGTATATAAGATTACCCTTGTACTCCATAAATTTATATAAGTAAAAAAAGATAATCACTTTATCCACTTCTTGAATTTGATCTTGGCCACATGGCTTGTTTTGGGCAATGAATCAGTAGCAAATGAGGAATACCCAGAGGCCTAAGAAGTATTCTATGTGCTATGGTATGTAGTCATTTATCTCTTATAATCATTTCATCTTCATGTGGAGAACCTTGAGCTATAGAATAAGAATCTATGTGGAGCAAGAGACCCCAAGTATACCAGTCAAATTATTTTTTGACTGAGGCCTCAGACATATGAATGAAGTCATAGAGGATCATACAGCACCAAATGAAGTAGTCCAGAATAGAAGAATTTCTAACCAGTCCTTAGAAATAAGAATGTATTGTTGTTTTATGGTTTAGTGTGACTTTTAAGAAGCAAAAGCTAATGACATCTTTTTACCAAATAACTATTTCAAAATCAGTTCCAAATGGTTTACAAAGACGCTAAATTCATACACTCATTTTCTTTTTCTTTTTCTTTTCTTTTTTTTTCTTTTTTTCTTTTTTTAGTAAATTAGGTACTTAAAGCTATCTCTTTTTCTTTTTGGTTGTTATTTTATTTTATTATTTTAAAGGTGTGGGGTACAATTCAGGGTTAGCTATATAAGTGGTCATCGTACAGGTGCTGTTTGGGCCTCCCTTTGGTCCTCACTTCGCCTTGTTTGGAATCAGGTACCCTTATTAGTGCTTTGTGCCACCCTCCTGGTAATGACCCACTACTGCCAATCTCTTTCATGTAGTATATTATGGTAAATGTTCAGGGTCCACTTATGAACAAAAACATGTGGTACTCAGTTTTTGTTTCTGTGACAGGTCACTGGGTATGATGGATTCTAAATGACCCATTACTGCCAATCTCTTTCATGTAGTATTATGATAAATGTTCAGGGTCCACTTATGAACAAGAACATGTGGCACTCAGTTTTTGTTTCTGTGACAGGTCACTGTGTATGATGGACTCTAACTCCATACAGCTTATTCCTTCTTACCTTCAGGATAATTCTAACTTGTGTTATTACTTCTGGACACAGAGACCAGGTTCTTCTTCCACCTGCCCGATATATTACAACCAAAAAGATGTAAGAGTAGAGGCAGCATTTTGAAGATCTGGTTAAAACCAGTGGTTAGTGAGGCACGCAGAACAGACTATCTGTTTGGCCTAACATCAAGAACAATGAGACTACCTTATAGGATTTTTAAATATATAATTTGGGTAGTATCTTACATACAAAAGATATTTAACACACAGCAGGTACGATGCCAACAATTTGTATTAATCACACCTCTGTGACATCAAGAAAGTAAAGTCACTGTCAACATTTGTGAATTTAAACTTTTAAGAGGCTTTGGACCATTTTTCTCAAACTACTTTATTTGACTGATGAAAAAATTGATGCCTGACATGTTTGAAGGATTATATATGAATCTGTGTTCATAAAAGTATCAATGTGTTAGATTCTAAGCCTAGTACTATATACTATATCAGACTTCCTTGCATAGCAACATCAGGGTTTATGAAGCTCATTTCAGAAACACTTTTCACCAAATTCTTAAAACAATGATTTGATAACATAAAATTATTAAATAAAAGTTTTAGTTATGTGAAAGTCTACTTGAAAAAAAATCCTTTGAAAAATATATGTAGTCCAAATGAACACACTTGCCCTTATCATTAACATATAAATTTTCAAACTTATAGAGATTTGAACTTCTCTATAAGTGGAAAAGTGCCATGGATGATAGTTATCTCCTTTGAAAAATGAAAGGTAATGTCATTCATGTGTTAACAGCTGATTAAACATAGAATATATAGTTTATGAAAGAAGATATAAGTAGGATGACAGTTGTATAGAATGAAGCTTGTAGAAAGACCCTGAGAAAGTAAAACTAGGAAAAGGAACACATGCAGTGGTGATGAGGAAGATGTATTTCCTTCTTGAGCCCACAACTCAGATGTTATGTATCATTGAGAAGAAATGAGAAAATGTGTTGATTTCTACAGGTATTTATGTTATTTGGTCATTTTAATAAGGGCACTGATGATGGAAAGCTCAAATAAATGCTATAAATATCAGTAAGACAGACTTAGTGTCATCTGTAAATTTCAGAATATTGAAGTTGTTGAGATATTGGGAGTTGCTCTCCATGAATTCCAAAACATCATATTAACCAAACAAAACATAGATCCTAGATACTGGGGTAAGTTACACACTTGAGAATATTGACTGAACAACAATGGATTAGCTAATTTCCAAATATAAAAGTCACCAAGAATAATTCATAAGGACTTATTTTAAGGCTGACATAATTACATTTTATTCTTTAGAGAATATCAATTTTCTTGACCAGAACAGATAGTTTAATACTTTTTAATTCCACCTATGAATAGCTGAATGAATATTGTATAATTTTGCTTTTGTTGGAACTCAAAGCACCCATTTTTGCTGAAAAGTAAAGGCTACTAATGAAAAACTCGGGGCAGGGCTTAAAATGGATGAACATTTTTTTTTTAGAGCCATGTTTCAAAAGGCTGCAATTTGCTGATGAAAGTTTATTCAAAGAAAATGAACAGATAACATTATTGTGGGTTTCATTACATTTCATCCCATTAATGTATTATTTTAATGAAGATGAGACATTGGTGAGATATAATGACTGCTAATGATCATGTCTACTAAATTTAGGCAGATGTTAAGGGACTATTCTAAAAAGTACCTCCTGTAATAAGTCTCTGGAGAAGGTAGTGAGAGACAGGCAGAACTTCTGCATTCACTGTGATAATGAAGTAACTGTGACCCGAAGTGAAAAACTGATGTCTATGGCATGTGATTTGACTCACACACAGGAAGATGGAAATAACAGGTGCTTAGAGTGCTTTAAAATTTCAACGCAGTATATTTTTGGAAGTATTGGCAAACTGAAGAAGATGAAGTGTTTTAGAGCAGAAGAAAGAATTCTTGAATTTCCATCATATATTCGTTTCAGAACTACAAGTGTTTTCATAGATGCATTAGTCCAACTCCATCTGACGAAGTTACAAATTCATCCAAAGTCAAACAGGGCATGTTGAAGCTACATCTCATGTTTGTGTTTTAACTTTTTCATACAGTGCCCTAGAGCTTGGGAAGATTTCTCATATATTTAATTCAACACGTTTCATTTAATTCAGCTTACATCTTGTGCATTTATGTGAAAGCAGAGTAGTAAGCACTGAATCATAATCCATGTAAACAAATATTGTGCTACTTTCACTATTTCAGTAATTCATATGGAAAACAAAAAGATGGGTAATCATCCAGCAGAGAACCAAAATCAATATCTTTGAATTTCAAGTAATCAACACCTATGACTATCCTAAAATCCTTTTGTGATAAGCTAACTGCGGTAACAAAATCCCAAATCTCCATGATTTAACTCATTAAGGTTTAATATTCTTCCATGTCACAATCCAGTGAGGGATTTAGTGGGTGAGATTCTCATGGTGATTTAGAGTTCCAAATAGCTTCCATATAATGACTTTGCTAATCTGCTAGAGTCTCAGAGGCTTCCACTGGATTAAATATTGATTATGCCTAATAACACCTAGTGCTTTTATCTGCAGCATTAAAGCAGATGTTAATTTATAGCTTAAAATACCTCAGGTGATGATTCTATTCTGCAATAGGTAGAAGAAGAGAAAGAACCTAGAGAGTCACAAAAGAGGTTTGAAGGACCATGATCTATACATAGCCTAGCTCCCTTCCACATTGAATTGGCTGATATTTGATCACACGGCGGTCCCACTCAATTACAAAGCAGGATGAGAAATACACTCTCTTTCTCCTTTTAGAGGAAAATGAGATAGAATTTTATGTTTCTGTCATAATCCCAATGCCTTTCCTCTTTTAAAAATTAACTCTAACCCCCAGATTTCTCATGTTTCCATGGCATAAGAGTGTTAAGTTAGTGATCTATTATTAATCATGTCCTTCTGAATAGTTCAGCAGGGAATAAGAATCTTTCCTTAGATAGGAAAGGACATCAATTAATCTGGGGGCATGGATTCTTTTCTTTGTAAAAAAGAAGTGACTCAGAAGTCAAGGATCTTTATATCTAATTCCAGCTGTATCATTCTCTAGCTATATGTTTTAGGTAGATAATCTCACCCAGGTGGATATATCAGCTTTATCAATCAGATGGTGTTCTGTATTATTTTATTTTTAATAGCCCTTTTAGAGCATTATTGGTTCAAAGCACAATTAAGCATAAAGTACAATTATTTCCCATGTATCGTCTGACCCCAAAACATTTACCACACATATACGGCTTCTCTAGTATCATCATCCTGCACCAGAGTGATATATTTGTTACAACTAATAAAACTACACTGACATAGCATTATCACCCAAAGTCCATAGTTTACATTAGAATTCACTCTTGGCTGTGTACAATCTATGAATTTTGAAAATGTATAATACATGTATGAGGCACTGTGGTATCATACAGATAGTTTCATTGTCCTGAAAATTCTCTAGCCTTTATTTATTCTTGCCTCTTCTCTAACCTCTGACAATAACTGATTTTTAAAATATCTCTGTAGTTTTGTCTTTTCCAGAATAACATATAGTGGGAATTATATAGTATATATCCTTTCCAATGGTCTTTTTTAACTAGGTAATATACATTTAAGTTTTCTCCGTGTCTTGTCATGGCTTGCTAGCTCATTTATTTTTCATTGATAAATATTATTCAACCATACCAGTTTATTTATTCATTCACCTACTGAAGGACTTCCTAAATTTTCCAAGTTTTGGCAATTATGAATAAAGTTGTTATACACATCGATGTGTAGGATTTTTTCCAGACATACTTTTCAAGTCTTTTGGTGAAATACTACAGAGTGTGATTTCTGAATTGGATAAAGCAGTGATATTTTGTGACCACCACTCCCCCTTTACATTAGTTTTCATTCTGTTTCTGCCTCAGGACTTTTGCATTTGAGTTCAATGCTGCCTGGTGTACTCTTTCCCCTAAATCCTTATATAGCTAGTTCTTTCTCAAAATTTGAGTTTCAACTTATGTATGCTCTTTCTGAGATACTTTTCCTGACCACCATTCTGTAACATTACTTTATCTGTCTGTTTTTCTCTCTTTGATGGCATCTTGTATATTTTCTCCAAAGCAATTATCAATGCATGAAAATAGAGTCCAATATAGCTTAAACTCCACAGTAGGAACTTTGTCTTGATCAATGATAGACATATGGGCACTGAATAAGTATTTGTTCAATTAATACCTAGAAGGAATGAAGCACACAAAGTAATAGCTCTACATTATTGAAGAGATTTTTTTGACCTAGGGCAGAATTTTTCTCTTCTCTGGACATTCTCAGTTTCTAGGTGACATTTCACAGTCCCTCTAAACATAATGTGGTCAATTTGTTTTATCATTATTTTGTAGTTATTCTTATAGTGGTCTTTTACTTTTTGGTCAAGTGTATTTCTAGCCCAGTGTGTGTATATGTGTGTGTGTGTGTGTGTGTGTGTGTGTGTGTGTGTGTGTGTGTGTGAGACTGACTGAGGTTGAGCTTTTGATTTGATTCTCAGTTTGAATGTTATTGATATATAGAGATGCTACTGTGTTTGTACATTGTTTTTCTATCCTAGAAATTTACTGAATTCATTATCAATTCTAGGAGTCTTTTGAATTTGTCTTTAGGGATTTCCAGGTATAAAATCATATCAGCAAAAAGAAATAATTTGGTTTCTTCTTTTCCAGTGCTGATGCCTTTTATTTCTTTATCTTGCCTGACTACACAGGGCAGGTCTTCCAGTACTATGTTGAATGAGAGTGGGGATAGTGGACATCTTTGTCTTATTCTAATTCCAGGAGAAATGCTTTTGACTTTTCCCCACTTATTATGTTGTTAGCTATGGGTTTCTCATATATGGCTCATTTTTTTGGTGAGGAATGTTCCTTTGATACCTAGTTTGTTGAAGGATTTTATCATAAAGGAATGTTAGATTTTATTGAAGTCTGTTTCTGTATCTATTGAGATTATTATACAATTTGTATTTTCAATTCTGGTGTGTGATTAACACAGACACAACTTCCCCATAAAACTAATGGTTACCATTTTTGGATTGTTTGTTTGTTTGTTTGTTTTAGAGTAGACATGAAGTTGACCTTCTTAGTCTTAATACTTGAAATTTATAGTTGCATTATCTGAGTTCTTTTCTCAGAAAACTGACCCTTATATCTAGAGTATCAAATAACTGAAATCCACCAGTTACCACATCCAGGCAATGAGATGCCAAACCCCTGCCTAATTTCTGTTTACCAACTCCTCTTCTTTCCCCCTTCCTGATTTCTGTATATCAAATTCTTTTTTCCCCTCCCTAATTTCTGTTTACCAGTTCCCCTTCCTTACTTCTTCCTATTTTCTGTTTTCTATATCTCTGCTCTACTATATAAACCCCTGACTTCAGTGCGGTAGGGAGACAGATTTGAGAATAGATCTCCCATTCCCCTTGGCTGATATCAACCAAATGAAGAAACTTCTTCCTTGGAAATACTCAGTGATTGACTTGCTGTGTGGTGAGCAACAGGACCCTGACCAAAACTCTAGTGCTTTGGTAACATGGTAAATTACACTTACTGATTTGCATATGTTGAATCATCTTTGCATTCCTGAAATAAAATTCCTATGGTTGTGGTGTGTTATGTTTTTAATGTGGCACTGGATTTGGTTAACTAGTATTTTTTTTAGCATTTTTGTATCTATGCTTATCAGGGATATTAGCCTATAGTTCTCTTTTGTTGTTGTATCCTTGCCAGATTTGTGTATCAGGGTAATACTGGTTTTGTAGAATAACTTAAGTGAGGAATCTCTCCTACTCAATTCTTTGGAATAGTTTCATTAAGATTGATACCTGTTTTTCTTTGTATATCTGATAAAACTGACTGTGAATTCTTCTGGTTCTGTGAATTCTTTTGTTTTTTGGAAGATTTGTTATAATCATTCAGTTTCATTATTTATAATTGTTCTGTTCAAGAACAGTATGGAGACTTCTCAAAGAACTAAAAATAGAACTAACATTCGACCAATCAGTCTCACTACTGGATATCTACCCAACTGAAATAAGTGTGTGAAAAAGATGCCTGCAATCATATGTTTATTGCAGCCCTATTCACAATAGCAAAGTCATGAAATTAAACTAAGTGTTCATCAATGAATGACTGAATAAAGAAAATGTGATATATGTACACCATGCAATACTATGCACTAACAAGAAATAAAATAAAATTATGTCTTTTGGAACAACAAGGATGGAACTGGAGGCCATTATCTTAAGTGAAATAACTAAGAAGCAAAATATGAAATAGCACATGTTCTCACTTATATGTGGGAGGTAAACAATGGGTATACCCAGACATAAAGATGGAAATAGTAGACACTGAAGACTCCAAAAGGGGCAAGGTTGAGAATGGGGAGGCTGAACTGTTGAGTACAATGTTCAGCATTTGAGTGATAGGTACACTGGAAGCCCAAACCTCACTATTACATATTATATCCATATGATAGACCTGAACATGTACTCCATGAATCTAAAATAATTTAAAAAATAAAGTTAGAGATGTACACTCTCTCCTCAAAAAATAAATGAGCATAACATTCTTCTTCTGCTCTTCGTAGGCTCTCAGGGATGACCTTGACTAGGTAAATCCTTTTTTCAGATTGATTTACAAACAGTGGGCCTGAGAAGCAAAGCAGTTTACTGAAGGACTCTGTAATGGATGTCTTATGAATTGTGTGATTTAGGTTTTAGTTGGGCTTCACCAGAACAATAGACAAACCAAGAGCTTTTGGATGAAGGAAAGTAATGGTAGGTAGTTGGTATTATGGCCATACTCTGTGTTTCTTTGATTTTAATTAATTAGGCTTCACAATTATTCTTCAGGAGGTATGCTCACAAGTACAACACCCTTTTTCTTTGTCTTCTTACTTACAAATTAGAAGAGAATTTCCTGCAAGTAGACAAATTAGAAGAAGTTTAGCTTAAGAAAATCCTATGTCAGGTGTATTTTCTTCATGACAGACTTTTTGCAAAGAAGGGCATATTGTAGGCCTTTCAAAGAGTAAACTTCTGTACAAAAGAATTTGAAAATAAGGAGGCATCAGGAGGAAAATAAAAAGACATCAATTTTTCTTTACAGACTTTAAAATTTGGGATGCAGTTCATCATAATGAATGCCTAATATTATTTAACTGGAAAACATTGAATCCTTAGTTCAAGCTAAATGTAAACCTTTAATTTCCTATGCTTTAATCCAATGTAGGTAGTTGAAAGGCTGAGGATAAAGAAGTTCTTGCTATTTTCAAAGAGATGATAACTAGCATTTAGTAAGTAGCTTTACTCATATTATCTCATGTAACTATTAAAATAGGTTTTTAGAGTAGAAATTATTTAAACTATTTTATAGATGAATAGACTGAGAAATTAGTAATTTGCCCCAAATCACAATGCTATTAAATGATAAAACTAGTATTTATTCAAGCACAGGTTTGTCTGCCTTCACAGTCTGTGGTTCTTTCATTCTATCACAATCTATAAATTTTTTATTTATCTCACAACAGGTAAGGTGAATCTATTTCCTTTGTTTTGCACTTGTGGCTTGTAGCTCTCATATATTAAGTAAATGCTTTAAGACCATATTGAAAAGTAAGTGACTCAGTGTTGAGTAGATCCCATGTTTTCTGGTTCCAAATTTTGGGATATTTTGGTCTAGGGTTGCTAGAGATCAGATTCAAAAAGCACAAAGATTGTTAATGCTAGCGAAACATCTGTAAAGACCAGAACTAAAAGTCTTTAATTTAGTTGATATGCTTTTATAGTATTTTTCTTTGTATTACTCTAAAATACAAAGAATATTTAACTCTTGTTCATAAAAATTTCAAAATAACAAAAATGGGTTACACATAATGAAAAACATGTATCTAGACCTTTCGTCTCTAGAAATTCTGTTTAAGTAGTTATGGATTAGGGCCAAGGAATTTGCATATTTGACAAAAAATCTTCTTAAATAATAAGTCTAAAGATGACATTTTGGGAAGCACTCTTAATTTAGTGCTTATTGTGTTATAATGTATTGATTTCAAATCATTTTTTAAAATGTTTTATTTTAAAGATGTGGGATACGATTCAGGGTTAGATATACAAATGTTTATTATGCAAGTACCCTCGTTGATGAGGTGTGCCCCCCCCCACAGCTGTTTCCCACTACTCCCAATCCCATTCCTGTCTCCCCGGCAGTTTCCCACTACTGTCAATCCTTTTCTTATAGTAATACAATAATTGTTCAAAGTCTGTTTATGAGTTAGAATATGTGATACTCAGTTCTTTGTTTCTGTGATAGATCACTCAGTATTATAGACTCTAAATCGATTCCAGTTGCTGTGAAGTGCATAATTTTGTCCTTGTTTATAGCCGTGTAATATTCCACCATGTATATGTATCACATATTTTTAATTCAATCCTCTTTCGATGGGCAGCACTGTTGGTTCCCTGTTTTTACTATTGTGAATAATGCTGCAGTAAACATGCATGTGTAAGTAACTTTTTCATAGCGTGATTTGAGTTCCTCTGGATATATTCCCAGTAGGGAGATTGTGGGGTCATATAGAAGGTCAAATTTTAGATCTTTTAGGAATCGCCAAACTGTTTTCTGCAGAGGTTGTACTAGTTTACACTCCCATCAAAAGTGCAGAATTTTTATTTGTCTGTACTTATTACTTAATCAATTAACATATTAAAAGTATTTCAGTCATCGTGGATAATATAATTGATAAAATATTTTTCTTACATTGATAGTTAATATTGAAATGAACAGAAAATCTTGCTTCATTTTCTGCTATTGAATAATTACTTTAGGCTACATCCCAAGGGGGAAAGATTATTGGATCAAAAGGCTTGAGTTTGGCATTATACTAACTCTTGATTATTTTAAATCACTTTTTCAAATTTGGTTCTCTACCAGCTAATATAAAATTAATAACAGGTTTTTGTCACTATCTAATCAATGGCATTATCTCCATACCATTGGGTTCCTTATAGGTTTCCTTTTCTACAGTCTGTTTTTTGACACCGAAGGCCAAATAGGGTCACCTGATACTCAAATATTAATCTAATCCAGAATTAACTCAAAAAATAAAAAGACTATGGCACATAGGTGTGTTTTATTTTTTCATGACAAAAAACAGAATACCTTTTTGAGTAGTTTAACTCTTAAATGGAAACAGAATTTAAAGAAATGGTCAAGTTACAATATAATTTACATTGAATATTATTCATAACACCTAAAAGGCCATACTTCAGTATTAACAATTTCACTACATTTCCCTTCAGCTACTCAACTAATGGATAGCTACTCAGCACTCACAATATTATGCACCTAACTAGGTAAACAAGAAGCAATAGTTCTTTCCTTACTATATTTATAATTTAATTAAGATTGGCAAAAAACAAGCAGTTTTGAAGTGTGAAGAAAATATATAGCATTACTTAAAAACCTGCAGGGTACACTTTTCTCTGGCAAGTCAAGAACAGTCCTCTCAGACGAAGTGATGAGTGAGCCAATGCCTGAAGAACTGGAGAATAATTATCTGGGTGGTGAGTTGGAGAGAGTGGTTGGCCTAGAGAACAACTTTACTTTTCTCAAGAGGAGAAAGCATATGCTATTTTGGAAGAAATGAAAGCATTTATATTTGTTTGAATGTATTCGAGAGAGTGATAAGAGAATGCAAGGAAGAATGGTAAGGTCTGGTCAAGAAAGGCCATGTTAAGGCAAACGAATTTTATCTGAAAGAAAAGGGGGCATTTTATGCAGGAATGCCAAAATATGTAGATTCTTATTTTAGAGAAATTCCTTCCTTCCTTCCTTCCTTCCTTCCTTCCTTCCTTCCTTCCTTCCTTCCTTCCTTCCTTCCTTCCTTCCTTCCTTCCTTCCTTCCTTCCTTCCTTCCTTTTTTGAGTTGGAGTCTCACTCTGTAGCCCAGACTGGAGTGCATCTCCACCTGCTGGGCTCCGGCGATCCTTCCGCCTCAGCCTTCCAGGTAGCTGGAACTACAGGTGCGCGCTACTACGCCCGGCTCATTTTTTGATTTTTATTGTAGAGATGAGGTTTCGCCAAGTTGCCCAGGCAGGTCTCGAACCCGCGGGCTCAGGCAATCCACTCACCTCAGCCTCCCAAAGCGTGGGATTACAAACTGAGCCACCGAACCGGTCGAGAAATCACTTTCGTTGGTATGTGAACCTAATAATCAAATATAACTTGACCCAGAGAACAAACCTGCAGACGAGAACTGTGCTTCCTCTTTGACTTTGATAATGTGGCACATTGGTCCAAACTACAGAGTTAACAAATATAAGTCTATGTTGTAATTACAGGTGAGTGCGTCTATACAGCTTGCTTCTATTTTTTAAGCCTAAGATTTATCTTCCGTGATATTAAACACAGGTTGCTGGTAAAAGATAATTTAGTTTCCCTCACAAAAATGCTCACCTTTATTGTGTAATAAATTTGTGCTTCATTTTCTCTTTTCACAGTAAGAATATATTCTTCCCTAGTCATGCAAAAGTCAAATACACTCTCTTCCCCTTTGCTGTGTTTGTTGCTTTTTCCAATCCTTTAGTATAAACTGTAAGAGTGTGGTTGCCTTTCTATAAGATTTGGATTTAAACTTCCTGAATCAAAATGTCTGTAGTCTCAAGAAAATAGATATATTAATTAAAAAAACACATATAATTTTAATTTTTTTCATTTTGTAGGGACTCTTTCTGTCAGCATAAATTTAGTTTTAAAATGTAGTATGAAATGTATGGGCCCATGTAAGAAAATATATGATTTAACAATGAAGATCAGATCATGAATGTGATAAGAAGTACTCATATATTTGTTGTCTTGTCTCATCAATGTGTTTGAAGAATGTTACAGTGTCCAGGCACTTTCCTTCCTGCTCACATCTTGGAATAATCTCTTTTGTTCTTTATTGTTATCTCTGGTTAACTTCATAACTTCTACCATGAGGAAAATGTTTCTGTGCTCTCTTTACTCACATTGCCATAGCTCTTCAAAATCTATTTGTTTAAAACAACATACAACAACTTGCCAATCCAGTTTACTAATTCTATTTATTTAAAGCTATTTATATTATTATTCATGAGGCTGCAAAATCCAACCATCATCCAAGTATTTGTAATTTACGATGTTACCTGTGAATACTGGCTTCCATTGACTTTTTCAAGTATTGCTACTGTGCCTTATTTATGATGACCAGAAATGCAAGTTTTACTCAGAATATTCAGTGCATGTGAATAACAGTTCGCTTTCTTGTATATCATTCATATTTTATGCTATAAAATAGAAAGATATTGCAGTTGGGTTTTTTCTTGAGCTCTTTATTTATGGCTTTTCTGTACAGAATGTGGTCTTTTTCATTGTTAACCTAATCTTTGACTTTCACACACTAACACCACAATAGAGAAGATAGGCAAGAGTCCCGTGGAAGAGTACAAAGAGTTGTCTTATTTGAGCAAGAAATATCTATCCCATATTTGATTAGTCAAAAGACTAACCTTGGAGAGCACTCTTCGCAGTACCAATTAGAGGCCATAGAGTAGGAGTCCTCAACTCCTGAGCCCGTTAGTAATCAGAACTCACAGCAAGAGGAGAGCTGCAGGTGAGCCAGTAAAGCTTCTTGTGTATTTAAAGTTGCTCCCCATGCTCGCATTACCACTTAAGCTTTATTTTCTACCAGATCAGAAGTTGCATTAGATTCTCATAGGAGCACAAATCCTATTGTGAACTGAGCATGTGAGGGATCTAGGTTGCATGTTCCTTGTGAGGATCTAATTCCTGATGATCTGAGGTGGAGCTGAGGTGGTGATGTTAGTGCTGGGAAGCGGCTGCAAATGCAGATTAACATTGCACAATGCCTCTTTCTCTGTGGAAAAATATTCTTTCACGAAACTGGTCCCTGATGCCCAAAAGGGTGGGGACTGTTGACATAGCAGACATTGATAAGGGCCAATTGGCTTTGCAGAGAAGACAGGTGCAGCGATTTCCACAATACTGTAATACATGTGACCCAAAGCCTAGAACTGAGTGGGGACATCACACTGCATGCCTGCGGCAGAGGACAAACAGGGTAAGGGAATGCTGATCACCATTCCTCCGATCTTTGTTGCTATAAACCAGAGGTAGCACTGAAGTCAGAACACCAACTGATGAGGGACAACCCTTTACAATACATAACCTTAATCAAATTCAGAGGCCAGAGGTAACCTATTGGTTGGAGGCCAGGAATTTGCATGAATAACAAGCAGATGCTTCTGAAATCGGAGGTTTTGGGGCCACACTTTAGAAAGTACAGTTCTTTTTGAACATACTGCATTATAATTTATTTATTTCCTTTCCATAGTTCCATTAGCCTGAATTCCTCAATTAATTCATATTTTAAAACTTTCACAATTATAATGGAAAATAAAATTGGTAAAATTTTTCCCATTACATTTATAGATAATTTTACAATGAACAGGGAATCTTGTTTTATTTTTCATTGTTGAATCATTTCCTTAGACTACATCCAAAGGAAAGGATTTCTGGATCAAAAGTCTTCAATATTGTCTTGACTCTTGATTAAATTTTTACGTCACTTTTTCAATTTTTGATTATTCAGAGCTGATTGATCTTGCACAGAAAGGTGAGCATAGAAGATCAGAAAGAACCTCAAAGAGGAGAACCTGGGTCCAGAGGCCCTGTTGTGTCCCAGACCCATGATATTTCAATCTGATGTCCCTGATGAACCCAGCCAGCCTCAGGTACCAAAGTCAGACTTGGAGAATTTCAAGGAAGGCACTACAAAGCCTTGAAATTCTCAAAGTTTGACTCTGGTACCTGAGGCATAGGTCCTAAGGCATAGGTCAAGCAGTACTGCCATAGGTCAAGCAGTACTGCCATAGTTATAAAAATGACTTCCTGTCCTCAAAATAATTCACTTTGGGGAGTTAAGTACATTGTCTTGCCTTTCTGAGCTAATGCTTTCTTAAATAGAGAATGAAGAATAAAATCTATCTCTGACAGTTGTTGGGACAGTTAAGATGAAATAATATATGTGAAAGCACCCTGTGTTGAGAATATTTTATGTATTTAAAATGTTAATTTTTTTCCTTTCTAAAGAGTCAAATCCTTATTTCTCTTTTTGGGTGTCTTTTTCTAAGTTTTTTTAGTTAAGAAAAAATAATATTGAGCAAAATTTTGAAGGTGAATTTTTGTGCCTCTGGCATTCTCTATTTTGTTCAATTTTCCCATTATTTACTGTACCATATGTTCTCTATTCTTCACAAAATGTGTTTTCTAGGAATATTCACATTCTAGTGTGAAGACTTGTCACTATAGTTCATCTCTTAGAAATGTATTTATTATATTCAATGCATATTTATTGAGTACTTCTTTACCAGGAGTTATGATAGACCATGGGTATTAAGTGATAACAGGGCCAGCTTCATGTGTGTGTGTGTGTGTGTGTGTGTGTGTGTGTGTGTATGTGTGTGTGTGATCTGTGCTGCCCTGTTCTCAGAACAGGAAAGATGTTTTGCTTGATTGGATGCTTTGCTGTCCTTATCTTGAAATTCTTAATAATTTTTTAATAAGGGACCCATACTTTGTTTACTACTAGATGTCACAAATTATATAGTTAGTCCTGAGTGATGAATCCACCAATCTTACTTCCTGCCCTCAATAAGCTTATATGACACATACATTAAAATAATAAACTACAAAGAAATGCATAATGTATAAAGCTCTAAAATAAAAGAAGTATTATTTAAAATAGAATAAGAAAGAGAATGTAATTAAGACTGGCACAATTAGGAAAGGCCTCTCTGAGGATGTGAACTGACACTTGAAGAATGAATAGGAGTCAGCTTTGTTAAGAAATAAAAGAAGCCTCATTTTTAAAAACCCTGAAGTAGATAAAAGATTGCCATCTCTGAGAAACTAAGAAATGAGCTTGAGTTTAGTTTGGAGAAGGTGGCAGGCCAGATCACACAGATATTTGTAGTACCTAACACTGGTTTTATGTTTTATGATGTGTAAAGAAAAAAAAGTAAACAAACGGTGTGTTTGCGTGTGTGTGTGTGTGTGTGTGTGTGTGTGTATGTGTATGCGGGCACACACATTCACAGGGGTTGATATGTGGGAAGAATGACTTTTAGTCATACCTTAATGCTACTGTAGACATGGGCACATGGCTGAATGGAGAGGATCAGAAGGAAGATGTTGAGCCTGGCTCGGTGGCTCAGCCTGTAATCCCCTGCCTTTGGGAGACTGAGGTGAGTGGATTGCCTGAGCCCGTGGGTTCGAGACCCGCCTGGGCAGCAAGACCTCATCTCTACAATAAATCAAAAAAATCAGCTGGGCTTGGTAGCACATGCCTGTAGTTCCGGCTACTTGGAAGGCTGAGGCGGAAGGATCGCCGGAGCCCAGCGGGTGGAGGCTGCGGTGGCCAGGAGCGGCCACTGCACTCCAGTCTGGGTGACAGAGTGAGACTCCAACTCAAAAAAAAGAAGGAAGATGTTGATATTATCTATGAAAATAACTCAGAAAGAGTTGAGTAGGTGTTTAGAATGACAGCATGAGGCTTCTGCTTTGAATGAAGCATTTCATCCAATATTTTAAAATTCTTACTCCTAAAAATATGTGTGCTTCAATTTCTTTCTGACAATATTAAATGCAGTCTTGGTTCTTGGCTACATTTACAGCATCCCCTGGAAAAATGATGCCCTGTCCCTTTATTCCTGACTCAGTCAATGGAGTAGTGCACTGGTACAGCCCTTATTTCTCTTCTCATTGGTCCACAGAATGCAGAAAAGTTATAACATAGTATAGACAATGGAACATTGTAAGGAGAGTGCTGAAAAATACTTCTCCACTCAGAAACTTCGCAGACATAAAAGTAACATAATGAAACTAAAACAGCCTCAATTAGTGATTAATGACAGAAAAACTTATACTTTGGGATAGTGTAAACACCTATATAAATTTACTAGCAGTTAACACATCGCCACTCCATGACCTTGAGAAAGTTATTCATTTCCTTGAGCTTTGACTTACAAGTGAAAAATAAATACAAAAATGCCTTCCTGGATTCTTTAAATTAAGAAATTTCACCACTGTCCCTTTCTCAAATATACTTAAAAAAAACCCGTCTAATAACTTTTGGCTATTTCTTATCACTCAGCTCAGGAGGAATTTCTTGGCAGCCCCGATTTTTCTGCATCTTGCTTAGATGTTATTCTTGCTTTCCCTCGCAGAATTCTGAACTTTCTTCTACAGAGATTTAGCTTGCTGTTTTGAAATGTCCTGCTTTCTTGTCAGCCTCCATCCTGAGAGTATGATTTCTTGAGGACTTAGTGAACTTAATCTCTGCATCCACAGTACTTCGGACATTGCCAGGGTAGATCTTAATCAATTGTTTATGATTAATTGAATGAATGAATGTGTTTGTTAGCTTTTCATAGAGGTATTATGTGGCTTTTATCATTAATACATATAAAATACCCGGAGCAGTGCCTCAATGAATGTGACTAATAAATGAGAACTGAAATAGAATGAAACTTTTTTTTTTGAGTTGGAGTCTCACTCTGTCGCCTAGACTGAAGTGCAGTGGCCGCTCCCGGCCACCGCAGCCTCGACCTGCTGGGTTCCGGCGATCCTTCCGCCTCAGCCTTCCAAGTAGCTGGAACTACAGGCGCGCGCTACCACACCTGGCTAATTTTTTTTATTTATTGTAGAGATGAGGTCTCCCCAAGTTGCCTGGGCGGGTCTCGAACCCTTGGGCTCAGGCAATTCACTCACCTTGGCCTCCCAAAGGCGCGGGATTGCAGACTGAGCCACTGAGCCCGGCCTTAAGCTTTAATTTTGTGTGAACAAATTTATTGTAAGTCCAAAACAGTAAAGATATGCACCAATCTATAACGCTAAAGTCCAGCAGGAAAACTCTCTTCTAAGGAAGTGACATGATTTGCAAAACTTAATCCTTTGTAAATATGTATTTTATTGATTTCATCCCTTCTCTGAGACTCTTATAAACACTTTCAGCAGAAGACCTGTAAGGATTTCTCAGCCTCTGAAAATAGATAACACTCATTGTTGTTTCCCTGATTTTTTTGTTTGAAGAAATTATTAATAACAAAGACTACTTTTAATTGAATTCAAAGCTTTTATTTCTTATACTATTTTATTATTTGCTTTGTGAATATAGTGCAAACCAGTGTGTTTTAGATTATTCAAATTAAGGTCAGGAATGTGTATTCTCTTCTTATTACATGAATAACTTGTTTTATGATCATAAGCAAACTACATACATCTCTGATTCTATAAAGTGTTGTTACGCACATCAGGAAATTTTTAAGTGTTCTCTCTCTCTCTCTCTTTCTTTTAATTTGAAGAAAACTTAAAATGGAAGAAGAATTTAAGTGTTAATTCTAGTGCACCAGGCTTCTGATTCAGCAATGAGGATATATTTCAATTGGAGAAAGGTAATTTATACTAATTTCTATTTTTTTTGAGAATTATGTATTTTAGGTGGTGGGGTGGGATCATAAAAGGTGTTTGTGGTGAAAAAAGAATTTAATATTTGGCAATTAAGCCAGTAATAAATAAATTTAATGCATTTATTTTACTGATAACAAAGATCAATGAACAAACGTTACATCAGAATCGCTAAATGTCAAAAAGTTGCACTGCTCCGCAGTCTTTTCTTTAGCAGGGTGATTGACTCATCATTCTGTCTCATTTATTACAAAGGCAGTGTGATATGTGAAACCAAAAAACTCAAACTATGATTTCTCTCCATCATAGAGAGAAGGATCAGAACTTGATAGAACACCAAACAGGTTGAATGCCACGTTAAAAGGTAAAACCAGACAGTTGTCAAATGTTGACAGTACATTTCTATGCCCAGTCTACTTGCCTACCAATACCTGAGGGTACAGAGTCCAATGAAAGAGCTGATACAGGCTCTCAATTCTATATACAATTCATAGCAATTGTTCTTTCACAAGACCAAATCCTAAAAATCAGTGTCTCAGAACTCAACTCTACTTATCTGAGAAAAAAAATAGAAAATATTTTTTCTATCTCCAAGTTGCAGAGACGTTCTTTGTCTTTTGCTCTTGGGTTGATGGCCGCAGTTGTAATTGCATCCCATGTGAGGAAGCATTGCTTTCACATGCACATACTTCAGATGCTGCTGTGAATCCTCCACTATCACTGCCATTATTGAGAATGGGGCTGCTGGAGAACTCTTATTTGACATCTTTCAAGATAGTTGAAGTGCTCAAAACATTATTTCATAAACCAGCTGTCTTTCTATTTTCTACCACTTTTGGGTTAGCCAAAAATATCCAAGAGGATATATATATATATATTTCCCAGCTACATCTCTGTGATTTGCCTAGGCAAGTCTAGGTGGGAAATCAGTGCTGAACACAATGTAGTTCTTGAACAACCATGGCACCTGATCCACCAGGAAAAGGAAACACTGGAAAAACAGACATGAAATTTTGACCTGTATCTCAGAACATCCATAGTGAGATTGGTATCTTCTACAGAGAAAATGCTGTTCATTTCAGGGAGAGGTACTTTGCATGCCTTCTTCCTGGGCAAGGAAAAACATCCAAGAGAACTCCATGAATACCTGGTGCATCCTGTCTCTCTATTCCAGAGAAAGTGTTTGGGAGCTGTCTCCCAAAAGATGACATTATTTAACATTTAAATCTATTTTCTTATGATCTAACTCCTTTAGATGGACCATATGTTTAGGTGACTGGCCTAACTAGTAATTTTTTGTTATACCATTTTTTTACTCTACTTGGCCTCCTTGGGTTCTATGCACTGCGTTTACACAGGAGAGGAAGGTTTCAGCCTATGTCAAATCAGGCCTCAGTGCCTCCAAAAGCCCTCTAAACTTAGAGGAGAGATGGAACATTGTTGGGGTTAAATTACTTATTAGTAGAAAATGGAAATAATCTTTCTATCTCAGAAGTTGAGAGTTGACTAACAGATATGCAGAAAAATAAGCCCAGTATGTGCATATTTGAGTTAATGATTTAGATTTTTAAAATTTTAGCTCTTTTCCTTCTCACTTTGTACTAAGTATAAGTTATGTACATAAATAATTTTTTTTTTGTTATACAATTCTGTGAGTTCCAACAATTGTGTAACCACCACCACAATGAAAATATAGAATAGTTCCATCATTCTCCAAAAGTATCTGGGGACCCATTGCAGTCAGCTTTTCTCTTCATCCCACTGATTCTGGAAATCATGGATCTATTTTCAGTCCTTAGAGTTTTAACTTTGCAAAGATGTAATAAAAATGAAAGCATATGAGATGTAGTCTTTTGGATCTGTCTTCTTTTGCTTAGCATAATTCATTTGAGATTCCTCCACATTGTTGCACATATCCATAATTCATTCTTTTTTACTGCTGAATAATATTTTACTGTATGTTTATTCCACAGTGTGTTTATCTATTCTCCAGTTCAGAGACACTTGAAAGGTTTCCAGTTTGATGATTAAAAATAAATCAGTTTTGAACATTCATGTACATTTTTTGTGTGTGAACACACTTTTCATTTCACTTTCTACAAGTGGAATTGCTGGAATATATGATAGGTGCATGATTTACTGTAAAAGAAACTGTCAAACTGTCTTCCAAAGTGCTGGTTCCATTTTGTATTCCCATGGGTAAAGTATTAAAATTCTAGGTGATCTGCACAACCATCACCATTTGATATTTTCATTTTCTTTTAAAAATTTTCATCATGCTAATATGTATTTTGTGGTATCTGATTGTCTTTATTTTAAGAGTTGTGGGGTACTTTGAGAATTTTCTACATAAGTAAATTACATGCAAGTAAGGTTTGGGCTTCTAGTAAGCCTTCTTTCCCCTGGGTATTGGACCTGGTTCCCAGTGTATGGTTATATGCCTCTTATCCCTTCTCCCTCCCTCCCTCCTTTAGTAGTGTCCAGCATCTGTTCTCACCTTTATGCTTCTGTGTCCAAAGATCAGGGCTCACTTATGAGTGATAACATGTGGTATTCATTTTTTTGTTTCTGTACTAGTTCACTTAGATGGATGGTCTCCAGCTGTAGCCATATTGGTGCAAAGGACATGATTTTGTTCTTAATGGCTGGGTAGTATTCCACTATATATGTGCACATATTTTCTTTATCCAACCCAAATTTAGTGGACATCTGGATTGCTCTCATGTTTTTGCTATTGTGAATAAAGCTGCAATGAACCCGTGTGTGCAAGTATCTTTTTGGTAGAGTAATTTATGTTCCTCTAAGTATGTTCCCAGGAGTGGGATTGCTGGATCTTATGGTAGCTCAATTTTTTATTTTTTTATTTTTTGAAGATGCCACACTGCTTTCTACAAAGGTTGAACTAGCTTATATTTCAACCAACTGTGTAGAAGCCTTCCCTTTCCTCCACAACTTCATTGACACCTGTTGTCTTATCTTTTTAATGATAGCTAACCCAACTGGAGTGAGGTAGTATATCATTGTAGTTTTTATTTGCATTTCTCTGATAATTAGTGATGACTGTCATTTTATTTTGCAGTTTCTTAATGGCTAATGGTGTTAAGCATCTTTATGATTTTAACTTTTCATTTGGTAATAATTTGAGAATTACAGAACATTTGCAAGAATCATATAAAGAATAAACACATATCCTTTACTCAGATTTTGCAGTTACTAACATTTTATTACCTTTGTTTTATCACATTCTCTTATATACACATATACTCACATATATTAGTGCACATGTATTTATAATATATAGGATATTTTTCTGCACTTCCTGGGAGCAACTTATATAAATGATGCCTCTTTTCCCCTAAATTATTTAGTATATGTTTTTTCAAAAAAGATATTTATCTTACATAACCACAGTATAATAAAGCAATTACAACCGATGCCATAGAACTTATTCAGATCTCGGCAATTACTCCAATGATGTCTTGTACACATGTCTGTATGCATGTATATGTTTGTACATTATTGGCTTTTTTAATATCTAATTTGGGATCGCATATTGCTATTTGTTGTTACAAATCTTTAGTCCTCTTTAATCTGGAAAAGTATTTTTGTTTATTTTTTCATTTTGTCTTTTATGATCTTGACATTTTGAAAAGTACAGAACGCTTATTGTGTAGAGCAGTCCTCAGTTTGGGTTTGTTTGATGTTTCCTTATGTTAGCTGTTGATTATACATTTTGTGGCAGGAAAGCCACTGAAGCGATGTTTTGTTCTTCTCAGTGCATTATAATAGCTGATACACTGTTGACTTGTCTCATTTCCTGTGAAGTTAACTTTGATTACTTTTTATAAAACTGTGGGTGTCTGTTAAATTTCTCCACTGTAACTTTATATACATATTTTAAAAAATTAGTACGTACCTTATAGGGAGATACTTTGGGGTTATGTAAACATTTTGTTACTTCTCAATATCCTTTTACTCCTCAAATATCATGTTACACTAGTTTTAACATTATGATGAAATCAGTTATTACAATTATGGTTGCTAATTGATCATTTTCTCATTTCATAATTATTTCCTCAGTTAATACTTGACATTCTAGTGAAAAAAATAATGTTGCCTTCTTTTTCATTTATTTATGTATTCATCTACCTACATTACCTTGTGCTTTTGTATTCTTATCCTGTTCCATTGATTATAATCTCATATTTGGGATTTTCAAACTTCCCCAAGATTTGTTCTGCTGTCCTGCTTTCAGGTTGGAGTCCATTTGTTTTGAACATTTTGAAATTGTACTTTGACTACTTTTCCTCACAACAAAATGCGCTAAAGTAGTCTTGTTCTTTTCCAACCTCAGCCCTAGAATTAGCTATTTTTTCAGCAGCTCTGTTTCTGTTCTTGCTTCCAAAATTACTTTTCGGTGATGATTATAAATGAGGCACTAAACTTTGATATGTAATAAGATAATTTTTATTACAATAGTGCCATTTTCTATCAACAGATAGAGATAGGGCTTATGAGTATATATGTACACACACGCATATTTCTATCAATCTACCCATGTATCTTCTTATCTAATTAGAATATCTATCTATATTTTAAAAATGCATTTATGCTGAAACTTCCCATTTTAATTCAACCACACAAGATTCACTCTAGTCTTTCCTTTTGCATATTGTAATTTCTTTCTCCAGCAGTGAAAAACTTTCATCTATACTTACTATACAATATTTATTTGCTGAATCCTAGAATACAGTAAAACTAGTTTCAGGACTGCTTACTCATATTACTGAGAAAAAAATTCTAAACAGGAGTTGAGTATTTAATTACAGTTCCTTTTGACTTCAGCCTGAGGGAATAATGTCAATATATTGGGTTCAAAAATTAATCATTTCTTTTACTTTAAACCCTTTTATTGTAGTTAATTATTTCAAATAAATCAAGTTTATTTGTATGTTTATATGCCATTTTAAGATTTCCTGCATCTTTTTTTGATTCTGTTAGTTTGTTTATTTACTTATTTTTTAACTATGTGAAATCTCCACATGATTCTAAATGTCAGAACTATACAATGAAATATAATTAGAGAAATGTCACTCTGTCATCCCATACCCCTTATCCTTCTCATATTGTTCCTTACATACCTCCTGTAAGTTACTGACCACATATTTTCTGGTTCATTCTTCTTATATTTATTTTTGGAACAAATGAGCAGATGCATGAAGGTATCATGTAACTACATAGGCCTTTTTTAAAAAAAAAAGACTTGTGATTCTATTCAATAAGTATGTCATTGCATTCATACGTGAATTCACTGTGACTTACATACATTGTCCCTGAAATATTGTAAGCTCTTACTTAAAATAGAATTAATGCATACAATCATAAAATTAAATATATGAGAACAGCATATATGTACATATATGTGCTAAAGTGTATTATGCTTCTACACCTATATAAACTGTGATATACATGCTGCATATGTGAACTTTATATACATTGATTTAGGATATATATTTTTTACTAAATGCATATGCATTTAAATAGGTTTTATAAATACCAATTCTTGTTAGGCAATGGTGTTGGTGAAGTACTTAATCAGTAATGTCTGGGCTCATGATTATCATAGATTACTTGTATCTTTTCCCTCATTTATTACATTGTTTCTGCATTATTTTCTAACTTGCATAGATTTCTTTTACATATTTGGTGATTGACATTAGAGCTTATTTATATTAATTGCAGAGTGCTTCCAAACTCATTGACGCCACAATTTTTCAACATTGTTTCAAAGTTTAGAGAAACTTTATATCAATTAGGAATATTTGTATTTCTGATATGGTGGGAGCCGGCCACGGAGGCCCACTGAATGTGAGGGATCAGGAAGGGCTGTTGACTCCGAGACTACTAGGATACGTTCGGGAGCTATTGACCCCATTTCCTCCCCCTTTCTACTCAGCACTAACCAGATTAAGCTCCTGTGAGCTCAAAACATAAAAACTCTGAGACCGAAATGAACACAAGCTAACTTTAGAAGCTCATTGCTCCCATTCTTCTGCAAACTGCAATTTTGGCTTTCACACAACTTATAATTCAAACTCGTGTCACATCTAAGAGCCTTAGTATTGGTCACAGGCTTCTGGGTAATGATCTTAGGATTTATTGAAGGTGTAAATTGTAGAATATAGTTTTAGAAGGCAGCCATTTTGTTGAAAGAATGCGGCTGGGTTACTTGCAGGTAGCCCACTGTGAACTTTGGACTGGGCCACATTCCAAACATTCCGGGATGGGCCACTTTCGTTTGTAAAATAAATACTTAAGCTTCTATAGGATTGTTTAACTTGGCATAAACCAATCAGTTTAGGATGAAAAAGGTTTATAGAATATATCAGTCACGGATTAGGTTATCCTTTGTTGTGAGATTTTAAGATTATCATATGAAAAGGGTTTAAAGGCAATCATTGATTAAGTTTTCATGGATTAAGGCTTCTGGTGGGTGGGGGACGCCCCTCCCACATCTGACTTTGTGTATAAAAGACCCATTGTAATTCCCAAAAAAACACACATTGCTTCTGCACTAGACTGGAGTCCAGTCTCAATCTCTCTCTCTCTCTCTCTGTCTCTCTCTCTCTCTCTCTCTCTCTCTCTCTCTCTCCACCTTTGGGGTACCCTGAATCCGGCTGGAGCTGGTCTCCAGCACTGATACACTTTTTTCTCTTCCTTTTTGAAATTGCACTAATGTCTAAAATGCAAAACGTTCAAGAGGGACTCATATCTGCAAATTTTCTTGATATCTGTCTATGATTGCCCTCTGCAAAATGCCTATTACTTTAGGGCAGATTGGAATGGATGAAGAATAAACTGACAAAATTACAGAACATTAGACTTTTTGACCAGAGTTGACATCCCAAGAATATTTGAAAGCTTCTGTGAACTTTTAAAATTAATAAACTGAGGATCAGAGATGAGGCAAATATCTTCTGGGATGTTTGTCTTTACCTGCTTGTTGCTCTTAAATGGCATAAAGTGTGGGAGATAAAATAGAAAACAAGAGGGCAGAAAATTAAGATTCTCTCCTATGTTACATAGCCCAGTTTCCAAAAGCAGGAAGGAAAGAGCTAGAGAGAGTTGAGAGTGAGTACTGATGAACCATCTATTGTATTACATTGTTCTATGTCATTTTGCAGTTACTAATTTGTGCTTGCTTTTGTCTTTACCCAGATTGTTTCCTTCCTGCTGCCTTCTGATAAATTGTACCTCTTCAAGATTTGTGAAGACTTCATCTACTATCTAAAACCGTCTCAGTCATTTAAAGCAATGAATAACTCCTTCGGTAACACATTGCTTAACAATGATTACTATCTTCTTTTATGGGATGTAGGAAACATAAGTCAAAAAGGTTTATGACTTTTTAGTGTTCAAAACCATCTAATGGCTTGGTGAGAGTTCACACTGTCACCTTGATGGTTCTACTTTTCTGACTTTATCGCACCAACCAGGCTCTTAGTTGAAATTGTGTTTCAGTTGCCTTTATAGCTAGCTAGCATACTACCTGACACATAGTTCATACTTAATTGCTTTTAAAATGAACCTGAAACCCCTGAAACTCCTGAAAATCTAAAGTGTGCAAGAGAATGAAGGCTACTAACATCAGTTAGTTGTAGAACCTTTTAGAATCCATTGCATTCCTATTTAATATATTATATTTTATGTTGGATATGCTTGCTTTTCTTTCATTAATTTCTTCAAATATCATGTGAAAACTGTTCACAAAGATGTTTCAGAAACTCTACACAGAATTTCCATCACTCTGAGTCTCCTGGGTTTGATTATGTGGAGGCAGAAGTTTTATTTTCTAGCCAACTACATTGACACAACATAATGATCATAAGTGATTTTTTTTTTAAGATTTGAAGAACACTTTCTCCCTCTGCAGTGTGTGTGTGCATGTGTGTGTGTGTTCTGTCAAACTAATAATGGAGTGCATATTCACTCTTTGCATCTGATCCCTTACCTGCTGTGCAAAATTTAAGAACAACTTGATGGATCCACTTACCAACTACTTGCACTCATTAATTATGGTAATTTTGTAGATTATGAGATGCCCCATGATATCAAGTAATTTATTAAGGGGAAATTCTGTGCATATCTTCTTGGTTTACTTGGAAATTAAGTTCCTATAACTCACATGAACGTTTTCATTAGGAGTGGAACAGTGAAAAAGCAGGTAGTAAGAAAGAAGCAGATTAATGCAGTGAAAAAGGTACTGGTGTTGGAGTGATTAAAAGCATATTCCAAACTCTGTTTTCATGTTTACCTGCTGAGTAAACTTGGCCATGTGCTTCAACCAATCCTGTATCCAAATTCTCTTTTCTAAAATTGATATAATCACATCTATGTTTTCTTTCCCTCAATGTTGGTATGAATTTCAAATAAAGTAATATACAGCATTTATACATTTATCCATTCACTTAGTCTTTCTTTCATTCATACTGTACACATTTATTGAGCACCTGTTAAGTTCTGGTGCTACTATAATTCTTTAAAAAGTGCCATATATCAAAGGGGGGGGGACAAGTAACAGTAATATACAATAGTTGACCATGTTCTATGAAAATCAATCTATTAACTAAACTGACAACGAAGTATAAATTACCCCTTATTTTCTTTTTTTTTTTGAGTTGGAGTCTCATTCTGTCACCCAAATTGGAGTGCAGTGGCCGCTCCCGGCCACCGCAGCCTCAACCTGCTGGGCTCCAGCGATCCTTCCACCAGACTTCCAAGTAGCAGGAATTACAGGCATGCCCTACCATGCCTGAGTGATTTTTTGATTTATTGTAGAGATGAGGTCTCGCTGCCCAGGCGGGTCTCAAACCCACGGGCTCAGGCAATCCACTCACCTCAGCCTTCCAAAGGCGTGGGATTACAGGCTGAGTCACCAAGCCCGGCTCCCTTATTTTCTTAAGCAATAGAATGACATCAATGTTTTTTCAGTTCCACAACCTGAAACTTGAGAGTCATCTGACTCTTCTCCTCCTCCTTATAAAAATTTATTCTGTCAGATAAGAAAGTCTTGTTGATTCCTCCTCCTTAATATTTTATTTTTTTAATTTTATTTTTTTATTTTAAAGATGTGTGGTGCAAATCAGGGTTAGGTATACAAATGTTCATTATGTAGGTACCTTTGTTGATTAAGTGTGCCCCCACTCCCCTGACAGATTCCCACCACTGCCAATCCCACTTCCCCCCTGCCCTGGCAGTTTCCCGCCACTGTCCATCCTTTTCTTATAGTATTTTGATAATAGTTCAAGGTCCGCTTATGAGTGAGAACATGTGATACTCAGTTCTTTGCTTCTATGATACGTCACACAGTATTATAGACTCTAAAGTCAATCCAGGTTGCTGTGAATTTGTCCTTCTTTATGACTGCATAATATTCCATCATGTATATGTACCACATTTTCTTAATCCAGTCCTCTTATGATGGGTAGCATGGTTGGTTCTATGTTCTTGCTATTGTAAATAATGCTGCAAGAAACATACGTGTGCAGTTATCTTTTTCATAGAGTGATTTGAGTTCTTCTGAGTATGTTGCAGGAAGACAGAGAGGCCGTGACACTGAGGCTGTTTTAGGAAGTAGCAGTTTTATTAGGGCTGGCATGATTCAGGGGGCTAATGCTCCAAGGCTGAGCACCCCAGGGAGGGAGGAGAGGGATCTTATAACTTAGTTTAGGCAAGGGAGGGGTTTGGGTTGATTGACTATACATTGTCTTTGGAATTTACAATGTTGTACTTAGCAAAACCAGATTTTCAAAGACAAATTGTCTCATCTCCAGGATATGCATAACAAGCAGGGGTTGTAAACCGATGACTTCACAAAGAGAGGATTTGGGTTAAGACTATGAATTGGTTTATTTGGTTTTCTCAAGCAAAACCTGTCCAGCAGGTTTTCAGCTTGCTGATTGATCTCCAAAAGGAATACTTTTAACTGTTATCAGCCCCTCTCTGCCACAGGTATATTACCAATGGGGGCTTGTGGGATCACATGGAAGGTGCATTTTTAGATCTTTTAGGAATCACCACACTGTTTTCCACAGAAGCTGTACTAATTTACACTCCCACTACTAGTGAAGAAGTGTTTCCTTTTCTCCCCATCCTCTTCAGCATACGTTGTTTTTTGAGTTATTTATCATGGCCATCCTGACTAGAGTTAGGTGATATCTCAGTGTAGTTTTAATTTGCATTTCTCTGATGACTAGTGAGGCTGAGAATTTTTTCATTTGTTGTTGGCTGTTCATATGTCTTCTTTTGAGAAGTGTCTATTCATATCTTTTGCCCACTTTGCAATGGGGCTGTCTGTTTTTTCCTTTTCAGCCCGTTTGAGTTCCTTGTAGATCCTAGATGTATACCTTTGTCAGACATACAGTTAGTACCCTTGAAGAACATAGATGTTAAAATTCTCAACAAGATCCTAGCAAACTGGATTCAACAACACATCTCAAAAATCATCTACTCCTACCAAGTAGGTTTTATCCCCAGGATGCAGGACTGGTTCAACATTTGTAAGACCATAAACATAATTTAATAGATCAACAGCTGTAAAAACAAAAACCACATGATTATATCATTAGATGCAGAAAAAGCTTTTGATAAAATCCAGCACCCCTTCTTGATTAAAACTCTTGAACACCTAGGCATAGATGGAACATACCTCAAAATAGTAAGAACCATCTATGACAGACCCACAGCCAGCATACTGCTAAACAGACAGAAGTCGGAAACATTTCCCCTGAAAACTGGAACATGACAAGGATGCCCACTCTCACCCCTCCTGTTCAACATGGTTTTGGAAGTCCTAGCTAGAGCAATCAGACAAGAGAAGGAGATCAGGGGTATCCAAATAGAAAAAAGAGGAAATCAAGTGATCCCTCTTTGTAGACAACATGATTCCATACCTCAAAAACCCAAGAGAATCTGTCAAAAATTTCCCTGCAGTGACAAAGGGGTTTTGTAATGTTGCAGGGTATAAAATAAATGTGAAAAAGACAGTTGCATTTCTATACATCAATAATAAACCAACAGAAACCCAAATAAAAAGTACAATCCCACTCACAATAGCAACAACAACAAAAAATACTTTAGCATCTTCCTAACCAGAGAAGTGAAAGACCTTTACAATAAAAACTACAAAACACTGCCCAAAGAAATCAAAGAAGACACAAACAAATGGAAAAATATCCCATGCTCATGGATTGGAAGAATCAACATTGGTAAGATGTCCATCCTACCTAAGGCAATCTACAGATTTAACACAGAGCCCATTAAATTACCAGCAGCATTCTCTCAGACCTGGAAACAACAATGCAGGAATTTATATGGAAACTTTAATGACCACAAATAGCCAAAATAATACTCAGCAATAAAAGCAAATGGGAAGTATCACTCTTCCAGACTTTAAACTTTATTAGAAAGCTACAATAATCAACACAGCCTGGTATTGGTACAAGAACGGGCATATAGACCAATGGAACAGGATTGAGATTCCAGAAACAAAATCTCAATTTCTCAACCAATTCATCTTCGACAAATCCTCCATCACCAACCACTGGGGAGAGGAGAAACTATTCAGTAAATGGTGCGGGAAAACTGGCCAAACACGTGCAGAAGATTAAAACAAGACTCCTGCCTATCCCCATACACAAAAATCAATTCTAAATGAATCCGAGACCTAAATGTAAAATCTCTAACTATAAGAACCTTAGAAAATGCAGGAGACACCCCTATGGAAATTGGAACTAGCAACAAATTCCTGATTAAAACCCCAAGTGCCCATGCAATAAGAGATAAGATAGACAAGTGGAACTTCATCAAACTGACAAGTTTCTGCAATACAAAGAAATCATCAAGAGATCAAGAGAGCAGGGAGACACTCCACAGACTGGGAAAAAATAATTTCCTCCTTAATGTTTTAAAAATATATCTACCTGAATCTCATGTCTACACTACTGGTGATATCTCTTACCTAAATTACTACAAAATCCTCTTCATTGACCTATCTGCTTTCTGACTAGTCCCATTAATTCTTTTTCCTTGTGAAGTTTAGATGATCTTTCTAGAAATAAATGTGCCTCTTTTTCCCCTTCCCTACTAACATTCTAAAAGGAGATTCATTTTGCTTGTAGAGTAAAATCTAGACTTCTTAACAGGTATTAAAATTCTTTTTATGATCTGTTTTATTTTGGCTCTCAAAGCACCCAATACTTTTCCATGTATTATCATGACTGTATTTTCCAAGACTATGTAGACTTCCTGAGTGTTTATGCCTGTGTTTTACATTGTTGTATTTCTAGAAGTTAGCCTGGTTCTTGGCCTGTTGTATGTATTCAGTTAAGCCATGTTGCATCAATGGGCCTCCATACTTTTCTGTTTGTTTGCTTGTTTGTTTTGTTTTAGAACCATTTTTAAGGTATGTTGAATTAAAACAATTTCTTGGGCTGCTGCCAGCCTTTTCTATTTCTGCTAGTGATTGGAACTCAATGCATGGCAAGAATAGCATGATTCAATTATATGTTATTTTTAAATACCTGATACTCTTTAGGTACCTGATCTGCATATTGCTATCAATAGGAGAGTGGAGATGCTTTATATTTTTTATATATTTCATATGATAGTGTGGTACTTAAATAAAATTATGAAAGTGGACTAAAACTCAGGTGCTCTAAAATTTTAAGAATATATTAAATTATTATTTATTATTAATACATACTTTTTTCATGATAAATGGGAGAAGTGTGATTAAACTGTGACCTATAGAAGTTGTTCACCTAGTTATCACTGTTGCTTTTACAGTACCATTTGTCTATTTTGTCTCTTCTTTCTGATGGTTATAAGTTCCCAGATGCCCCCCTAATATATGTAAAAATATGCATCGCTAATCTAAACAACAACATGATGAGTCAGGACATACACAATTTTATTGATTATTTTAAGCTGTTGCTGTGTAATATATTTTACAAATTAATAGCATCTACCACCCCATGCTAAACCAGGTGCCCTATACCAATATACAAGGACAATATTACAAAATTCTTATTCAACTGGCATTAAATGAGCTGCAGCCATTTTTAATGTTCAGAATTGTCTATCATTCAGTGATTACAAATCATTCCAAATATTTAAACATTCCTTTTGCTAACAGTAATATATATGAGGAATCTTTTATGTTTTTCCTTTCTTTTCATCTACTTTTTAAATCCAATATCACTTCTCAGGGTCTTTTCTCGATAACTGTCTTTTTTTTTTTTTTTTTGAGTTGGAGTCTCACTTTGTCGCCCAGAATGGAGTGCAGTGGCCACTCCTGGCCACCGCAGCATCGACCTGCTGGGCTCCAGCGATCCTTCCGCGTCAGCCTTCCAATTAGCTGGAACTACAGGCACGCGCTACCATGCCCGGCTGATTTTTTGATTTATTGTAGAGATGAGGTCTCGCCAAATTGCCCAGGCGAGTCTCGAACCCGTGGGCTCAGGCAATTCACTAACCTCAGCCTCCCAAAGTGCGGGATTACAGGCTGAGCCACCGAGCCCGGTGATAATTTGTCTTAATTTTGTAAACTTGCCACCTAACATTGGCTTAAAAGTCTTTCGCTGTCTTTTCATTTATCATGTGTGTTTTATAATTATAAAGTTGCTGAATTTTCTAAAATTATTTGTTTAGCTGTCTAACACTGGAATGTGAGTTCCTTGAATGCAGACAATATATCTTTTCCTCAATTTAAATCATTCATGAATAATACATTTGAGGTGTTATTCTTTGTGAAATTTGGAGGATGAGTGTTGATATAGAAATAGATTATTATTAAAATGATCTTACAAAAATCAAACAAAACACAACAAATTGTTTACTTTATGTCAACATTATTGAAGGTAAATGATGCATGGTAAATAATACTCAACTAAATTCCAAGTTAATTATCTTTCTAAATTTATGCTAACACTTTCAAGAAGATATTTACATTTTGTGGCATATTAGTTTTTTTGTTACTAAGATATCAATAGACAAGATACAAAGTTCTTTTTTTTAAAAACTTCAGAGTAAGATTCCAGTGACACTATAGATTTGTTTGTAAACTGAACTAAAGAATAAGGTTGAAATTAGAAACCATGTCAACTCAACAATTTAAAACAGAAGGCAAGAAAATGCTATTATGTAATAGAAAGAGCATAGGCTGCAGAGTCTTACCCATTTAGATTCTAAATTGCAAAAAGAGAGTATGATCTTGAATCCCAATTCTACCACTCTCTCACTGTCCATCCTGGGGGCAAAAAATATTCTTACTGAGGTGATTATGATCATATTTTTCAGGGCAGATTGCAGACATGAGCATGTGGTAATAAGAAAAATAATGTCTAACATGCATTATGGTCTTATAATTTGTTAAAGTTTGGGAACAATGTCTTATATACATGACTCAATCTAATCTTTACAACAGCTCCATGATATTGGTGTAATTCACGTTTTACAGATAAGAAAATAAAGATTCAGAATAGTAAAGTTACTCACTCAGATGTAAAAAACAAGTAAGCAACAGAATCAGAGTGAGAGACTAGGACTGCGTGACTTCACAAACAATAACTGTAAACATGTCATGAGGATAAACCATATTCTAGACTGTCAATAAATGATGACCAGTGTTATAGTCATTATTCATTTGCAGCTGCTGAGCAAAAAATAGCTGCTGAGCAAAAAATCACCATCTGATTTTCCCATGATCCATTAGCCACTACTTATGACTTTTGAATAAAGATGCATAATCTTACCTGAATTTATATCTTTAATTGATGAGACTCATTGATAAAGAATGGAATCATTATAAAAGCATTAGGTTGACATCAGAGGTTGTAAGATTTTTGATTGGTTCTACTATAAATGCCTGGATTATTTGAGTCCATTTACTTAAAACCCCAAATTTCTAATCAAAATCACCTTGCAAATGATATTTATAGTTCATCAGTTTGAAACTATTCATATTTGAAATGATATTTTGCAGCAGAAAACCACTCACATTTCATTTCAACTACATGGTATTTATTTATTTATTTTTGGCCCAGGAGCTTACTCTGTCACTAAGGCTGAAGTGCAGTGGCATGATCATAGCTCATCACAGACTTGACATCCTGGGCTCAGGCAACCCTTTTATCTCAGCCTCTATAGAGGCTCTACCATGCCTGGTTCTCTCTCTCTCTCTCTCTCTCTCTCTCTATCTCTATATATATATAGATATATATATATATATATAGATAGATAGATAGATAGATAGATAGATACAAGATCTTGCTATGTTGCCCACACTGGTCTCAAACTAGTCTCAAATTCCTGAGTCCAAGCAGTACTCTTGCCTAAGTCTCCCAAAGTGCTGGGGTTACAGGCTTGAGCCAACACACTTGGCCTCAACTGCATTTTATGTGCTAAAACATAAGCCAGTTTTGTTTACAGCATTCAGAAATCTGATGGCACCAGCCTGATTATTCACGGTTAGTGACCTTGAAATTTATCAATGTCTAATGAATTATTAAAAAATGAACAATGATTGGTGGTATCAAGAGCAATTATAATTTACATTCAAGATATCTGAATTATATATGAAATTTTATTGATTGAATACAATCCCTTAAGTCCCTAGGAAGGTAGTTAGAAGATATGATTTAGGAAAAGGGTAAGTCTATAAAGATTTGCAAACATGTAAGTGTGATGACTCTCAAAGACATTTTGCAGGATTTTCAAGACATTTGCATTTTTGCATTTGAGTAATTCAGAAACTCTAAAGTCAGAGATGAAATCCAGGAAGAGTAATTATTTGAAAAAGTTGAATCATGACCTGTTATTTTTCACTGATTTACCTCAATTCTAGCATAATGGATTAGCATGGTGAGTACAGGTCTAAGAGGAAATATTACTTTAATTTCATGGTCTACCAATAAGTACATGACTTTGGTCAAGTGACTTCACTTTTATTGGTACAATTGTCCATTCAAAAAATAAGGGCACAGTTTAGATTATATTTAAGATCATTTTGCAGTAGTAAAATCTGAAATTCTAGAAACTCAAGCAGAAATGCTGAAGAGGAGCTTTCAATTCCTGTTTCCAGAAAATACACAATATGTGGTGTCTAGGATAGGACAGGGCTCAATGTTAGGTAGACCTTCTTAACAAAAGTCACTTTAAAAAACTTAGAAAAAAATGACAGATAAATTGTTTAATGAGACATTGTACATAAGCGGAATCCTCTTCGTGACAGAAGAGACACAATGAATGCAAATCGAAATGAATAAATGAATACTGAATGAAGTCAGTTAATTATATAACATTCTGGCTCAGACTGGATATTCCCCAATCAATTGAAAAAGATAATTAGATGGTCCCAAATCTCACTCTTAATCTAAGTAACACATACCATGTGAGATAGATACTATTATGCTACTTTATAAATTTAAAAAATGGTCAAATATGTTCAGCTATATTTAGGCAGCTAGTAAATCTTGGAAAAAAGACACAGAGACTTCTGAAACCAACTCCTATGCAGTTTGGCAATATACTAGGCTTTACCACCATCTACTATCTCTATTATCTTTTAAATATTGTATGCCCTTCCCACCCAGGTAATGTTGGAAGTAGAAAGCAGCCTCTAGGTGTGGAAAATAGTGAGTGTGGGAAATTAGGAACTCAGTAGTCATTCCACCACAGACTGGGAAAGGTTCCCAAAGCTCACAGAACTTCAGTCCAAAATGAGAAATGGCCTGGATACGGCACAGCTGTGTGTTTCTAGAACCCATGTGGAGCTGGATGTTGGTTCGAGCTCTGAACCCCAACGGCCAAACCATCCCCAAGAACTTGTTCCTTGCAGGTATCAATTGGTGGCCAGCTTCCTGGCCAGGAGAGAATCCCAACCCAGCCACCTTCACCAGCCCTAGAGCAGGTTCTGTAGCTGCAGGCAACTCTGGTTTGGGGCAAGCTGAAGAGATACTGTTACTGAATGAACTTTTGAGTTCTGAGTGGGAAGAGGATCTAGCAGGGGAAGGGAAACCAAGAGGATCACTATCAACCTAGTAATTCCTTTCTCCTTACAGGAATGTTTCTGTGCAACAGATGACTTTGTCATTTCTGCAGCACTGCTACAGCAGCCAGGAAACCCATCCCTCTTCCTGATCCTCACTGAGTGCGCACAACTGGGGAGCTAGAATGCAGACCAGTTGATTCTAGACCATGGGGGAAACATTGCTGCAGGAAAAAATGCAGAATTCTGAGCACAGACAGCCTCAGACAAGAGAACAGCAGCCAGGAGTGGTAGTGGCAGGGGTAGGCTGGAGGGAGGCTGCCGATCTGACAACCCCTATCTCCCTGTGTAACTCTTTTGTACAACAAAAGTAGCTCAGCTATACCTGTAGCATGGTCAGAATGGGCAGGGAAACTGTTTCCCGTTGGAATACTTAATTGCATCCGCAGGTGGGAAATTAGAGAACAATCCAGTCTTATCTAGTCCTCACTTATCAGATTTTCACACCCTAACTTTCATGCAAATCCAGGAACTGAGGAACTTTGGGATTTTTCATAGCCCAATTCACCACCAAGGTTATCTGTGCGTTTCCCTAGAGCAACAAAGGCCAAGCAAAACAATCCCATAGCCACCACTATAGCTTGCTGTCTCCAGCAAGAACCACCTCCTGGCTGGAGGTCAACTGGCACAACCCATTACACATCTGAGAGAATAATACGGTCCTTGAGAAAGAGGTAATAACAAAACCCATGCTACCATACATCTTGCAGATTAGTCCATAGACAAAGGCATCAGAAAGTTTCTCTGGAGGGTCCTCCAGAGATACTGATAACCAACTCTCTTAGAATTCAATCCCTGTACCTCACATCACTGTATGTTTTGCAGACACCTTCCAGCACTAGCCAAGTGGTGACAACCTCATAGGGCAGCTAGACTAAGAAGAGCAGAAGAGTCCACCATGGCTGGGCCCTCATGGACTACTGTCCCTAGGGGAAAAGGAGTGCATCACAACAGGGGAACAACCTATGGGATTAAAAAAATTCCACAAAGTCCTCCCCAAAGTAATAAATTAGTTAAGTAAAAAACAATTAAAGAAAAAAGAGAAAAGTCAGCCCTTAAAGATAAGGAAGATCCAGTGGGAAAAACAACAACAACACTGATAAGCCTCCCAAAGCCTTAATTAGTCAACACTCACAGAAGGGTTCCCCAGATCCCAGGCAATAGAACCTCTAGAACAGCTAGGCTCTGATGACAGACATAAAATTCAGACAATGTATTGCAAAGAAAATAAAGTCATGACAAAATGGACTCATAGATCATCCAGGCGATAAAAACACTACAGAAAGTGAAAACTAAACTGGCAAGTACAAGAAAGCTTCAATCTGAACTCCTGAGAATGAATAATTCTGTCCTGGTATTTCAAACCACAATGACAAATCTGAGTAACAGAGTAAAAAATCTCAGAGTTTGAGGATGGAACTATTGAAGTTACTCAATCTTATAAAACCTAGAAGAAAATGCTCAAGAAGATAATAAGTCTTATGAGAGCTTTGGGATTATGTAAATAGACCAAACTTATGGCTGATTGGCATCCCTGAGACAGAAGAAGATACTGAGAACAACCTGGAACAGGCATTCCAAAAGATTATCCAAGAAAATCCCTCCAGTTCACTACAGAGGTGGCTATATAGACACAAGAGATCTAGAAAACTTCTGCAAGGTGTTACATGAGAAAATCATCCCCGAAACACATAATAATACATCTCCACAAGGTGAGTATGAAAGAAAAAATTCAAACCATCACTAGAGAGGAGGGCAGACTACCTACCAAAAAAGACACATCAAAATTACAGAAGACTTCTCAGCAGAACTCCTATGAGCCAGAATGGACTGGGTTCCTTGCTTTAATGTTCTTTCAGAAAATCAATTCCAGTCAAGTATTTCCTACTATGCCAAACTAAGTTACATTAATGAAGGCGACTCCAAGTCTTTCCTAGATCTACAATCCCTAAGAGACTATACCACCTCCAGATCAGGTTTTAAGGAGATATTTAAGAAAATTATAAGCATATAAATGTCAGATAGAACAGACTTTAAACCAATACAAGTTAACAAAGACTTTGGAAAAACCTATATAATGATAAATGGTTAAATCCACCAACAAGAAATATACATCTTGATTACATACAAATCTAACAATTGCAAATTAAACTAAGAGAGGATATAGACAGCCATACAATTATAGTTGAAAACTTTAATAATCTTCTAACAGCCACAGACAAATAATTGCGGCAAAAATACTGATAAAGCTATTGAAACCTTAACACTTGACCAACTGGGCCCAATAGACATCTACAGAACACATATCCCAACAACCACAGAACATAGATTCTTCTCATTAGCACATGGGCCATATATAAAGATTGACCTCATACTCTGGCATAAATTGAGTGTGAACAAATTTCAAAAGGTAAAATCATAGCAAGCATTCTCTCAGATCACAGTTAGATATAATCACCAACAGGAACCTCCCAAGCACACAAATGCATGGAAATTAAGCAATATGTTTCTAAATGACTTTTGGGATTACATCGAAATAAAGGCAGAAATAAAGATTCCTAGAAAGAAATAAAACAAAGATGCAACACAACAAATTCTCTGGATGTTGTGGATAGGGAAGTTTATAACATTGCTCGTATATATCAAGAAAATAGAGGGCTCTCAAATAAATAGCCTAATGTCACTTCTAAGGGAGCTAGAAAATCAAGAGCAATTCAATTCTAGATTTAATAAAAAATTGAAATCATTAAAATAAAGTCACAGTTGAATGAAACAGAAATCAAAAAATAGCAAAAATAATCAATGAGAGAAAAACTAGTTCTTTGAAAATATACATAAAATTGACAGACTGTTAGATTGACAAAAAAAGGAGAGAGAGAAAAAAAAGTTTGAATGTGCATAATTAGAAACAAAAAAGTGATGCTACACTAAACCTGAAGAAATTTTAAAAGATTGTGAGAGACTATATTATGAACATTTGTATGCAAATAAAGTAGAAAATGTAGGGAAAATGAAGGAATTCCTGGCATCACATAGCATCCCAAGACTGGAAGAAATGGAAACCCTAAACAAATCAATAACAATCCAAGAAATCAACTCAATAACAAGAAACCTACTCACCAATAAAAGCCCGAGGCCAGATGGTTTTGCACCTTTATTCTAGAAGATGTATAAGAAAGAGCTGGTACCAATCTTATTGAAAGTATTTCAGTCAATTGAGAAGGAAGGGACTCACCCTAGCTCATTCTATGAAGACAAAAGTATTCTGATGTTTCCAAATGGCAAAGAACTAACAAGAAAATAAAAGTACAGGCCAACTTTCCTGATGAACATAGATGGAAAAATTCTCAACAAGATTCTAACAAATTTCATTCAACAACGCATGTCAAGGATCATCCATCATGACCAGGTGTGTTTCATTTCTAGGATGCAAGGCTGGCTAATACATATGAAAATCAATAAATTAATCCATCACAAAATAAATGTAAAACTAAGAATTGTGTGATTATATCAATAGAAGCAGAAAATATCTTTTAATAAAAATCCAATATCCCTCCTGAATACAAATCCTCAGACACCTAGGCATGGAAGAAATATTCCTCAAACTAATAAGAGTCATCTATTACAAAGCTTCATCCAGCATCATATTTAATGGGAAGAAGCTGGAAGCATTCCCTCTAAGAACTGGAACAACATAAGTATGCCCATTCTCACCACCATATTCAACATAGTATTGGAAGTCTTAGCCAGAGCAATCAGAAATATCTAAACAGGAAAAGAGGAAGTTGTTATCCCCCTTTGCGGATGGTGTGATTTTAGAACTAGAGAACCCTAGAGAGTCTGTCAAAAACCTCCCCACATTGGTAAACAACTTCAGTAAATTCTTGAAATATGAAACTAATGTGCAGAAGACAGTTTCATTTCTATACACCAACAGCAAGCAGGCTGAGAACCAAATAACAAACATAATTTCCTTCACAATAGCCACACATATAAAAATAAATCTCAACATCCACCTAACCAAAGAGATGAAAGACATGTAGAATGAGAACTACAAAACATTGTTCAAAGAAATAAAGCATAAGAAAACAAATGGAGAAACATCCCTTGCTCATAGATTGGAAGAATCAATATTGTCAAGATGTCAATTCCACACATTTATGATACACATATACATATAATGTATATCAAATTGTGAGCATCATTATTTACAGAACAAGAAAAGATACTACAGAAATGCATATGGAAGCAATAAAGAGCCCAAATTGCTAAAACAATCTTCAGTAAAAAGAACAAGACTAGAAGCATCACACTTCCAGATTTCACACTTTACTACAAGGCCACAGTAGCCAAGACACCGCGGTACTGGTACAGGAATAAACACATAGAACAATGAAACAGGACAGAGAATCCAGAAATGAAACCATGAACCTTCAACCAACTCATCTTCTACAAAGCTGACAGAAACAATTATTGGGGAAAATAAACCATGTTTAGCAAACATTGCAGGGAAAACTGGCTAACAACATGCAGAGTAATAAATCTGAACTTCCTACTTATTACAATATATAAAAATAAACTCAAAATGGATCAAAGACTTAAATGTGAAGCCTCAGACAATAAGATAGTTAGCAGAAAGTTTAGGGAATACTTTCGTGGACAAGGGAGTAGGCAAGGAATTCATGGTCAAGTTCTCAAAAGCAAATGTAGCAAAATGTAGAATTGATGGGAGGGACGTTATCAAACTAAAAATTTTTGCTCAGCAAAATAAACCACCAAGAGAGTAAAGAGACAACCCACAAAATAGGGAAACATATTTATAAGCTCTGCATCTGACAAAGCTCTAACATCCAAAATCTATAAGAATCTCAGCCGGGCTCGGTGGCTCAGCCTGTAATCCCGCGCCTTTGGGAGGCTGAGGCGAGTGGATTGCCTGAGCCCGCGGGTTCGAGACCCGCCTGGGCAACTTGGCGAGACTTCTTCTTTCCATTAAATCCAAAAATTAGCCGGTTGTGGTAGCGCGCACCTGTAATTCCAGCTACTCGGAAGGCTGAGGCGGAAGGATTGCCGGAGCCCAGCAGGCGAGGCTGCGGTGACTGGGAGCGGCCACTGCACTCCAGTCTGGGTGACAGAGTGAGACTCCAACTCAAAAAAAAAAAAAAAAGAATCTCAAATGAATTGACAGGTGAAAAACAAACAACACAATTAAAAAGTGGGGAAGCAACATGAGCAGACACTTCTTAAAGGAAGGCTTTCAAACAGCCAGCAAAGACATAAAATAAAAAAACTCAACTTCACTAGTTGTCAGATAAATGCAAATCAGAATTGCTATCATTAAGCAATCAAAACCAGCAGATATTGGCGAGATTGTGGAGAAAGGCTGTGGCGAGACTTTTGGAGGAAATGTAAGATAACACAACCTCTGTAAGAAGCTATGTGGTGTTTTCTCAAAAAACTAAAAATGGAGCTACCATAAGATCTAGTAAGCCCACTTCTGGCAAAATACTCAAGGTAATATACATCACTCTACCAAAAAAGATACCTGCACCTGTATGTTGACTGCAGCACTACTCACAATTGCAAAATCTTGGAACCAACTCAGATATCTATCAAAAGTGGAATACTATGTAGCCAGAAAGAACAAAATCATGTCCTTTTCAGCAACATGGATTTACTTGGAGACCATTGTACTAAGGAAACTATGAAAGAAACAAAAAACTGAATACTCTATGTCCTCACCCATCAGTGGGCCCTGATCATGGACACATGAACACAAAGAGAAGAACAATAGATGCTGGAAACTGCTAAAGGAGAGAAGGAGAGAGAATGGATAAGGAGCACACAATCGCACACTTGGTACAAGGTCCTCTACCAGAGGGAGAGAGGGCTTCCCATAATAGTTTTCTCATTTCCAAAATAGTTAGTTAAATAGGGTGATATTTTAAATTTATAAGGACATCCATTTAATCCTGGTATTAGTACTATAGGTATAATTAAATATAAAAATTTCTGAGTACTGGCTTCAATACCTACTGGCTTTATAATTTGAATTGATTTTTAACCAATTATTCTAAAAGGTGAGAAAAAATATTGACTTCAAATGGGTATTTGGTGCATTATCCAAAAATAAAGTCTTTGGATACCCTATCTAAAATATTTAATCTCACTGAGGCTTGACTGTTTTATCTGTAAAGTAATTGTAACTACCTGGCAATGGGAAGTCATAAAGATTAAAAACAAACATAGAGTACCTTAAACATAATAGAACTCAACTATGATAGCTATTATTATCATTGTGTCAATTGGTATTTTCCAAATAATTGATAAATAATGATCACCATAGCTCTGCTTAAAACAAATACTGGTACAATTTTCTGGTTAATATTACTTCTTACTTCTTCCTCCTATAGGCATCCACTCTAGAAAAGAGGTTATTTCATTATAGCATCACAGTATCACACCATATCGAGTCAGCTATGTCTATAGTTAATACAAAAAACAATTATGTTTACTTGAAATTTGGGAAGCCCTTTCATTTTGTGTGCATGGATCTCTGTTAAACTCAGGAAAGTATTATTTCTAAACTATTGTTTCTATTTTAATTTTTCTAGTTTCTACCTCAGAATAAATAATATGTTTTATATTGCATTTCTATTTTCAATGAGTTTTCTTATTATTTTTACGTTTAATATTTAATGTATATGCCTCTTAAATTTATCCTCTATATTCTGATACAATTTCCCATCCTATCACCTTAGATATTTAATAATTTAAATTCAAATTTTAATTTTACTATTTAATTTTGAAGTTAAAAAAACTCATTTAGCCGGGCTCGGTGGCTCAACCTGTAATCCCGTGACTTTGGGAGGCTGAGGTGAGTGGATTGCCTGGCCCGAGGGTTCGAGACCCGCCTGGGCAGTGAGACCTCATATCTACAATAAATCAAAAAATGAGCCGGACGTGGTAGCGCATGCCTGTAATTCCGGCTACTTGGAAGGCTGAGGCGGAAGGATCGCCAGAGCCCAGCAAATCGAGGCTGCAGTGGCCGGGAGCAGCCACTGCACTCCAGTCTGTATGACAGAGTGAGACTCCAACTCAAAAAAACAACAACAACAAACAAACAAACAAAAACTCATTTATCTTTTTCATATCTTGCTTCTCTTTCCTTTTATTTTAAATTGTTGACTTTTCTCCTCAGTCATTTATTTGCTTATAAACTTCTACATATTTCTTTAGTTGTAATAAAAAAATTGCAATGACTTGCTTTTTTTCTTAACCTGTAAGATAATATTTGATTTATACATTTCCCCCATTAGTTCTATGTAATTCAAGAACAAGCAAGTATTTACATTTCCCAGTAGATGTATCTATAGACTTAGGTTTGGCAAAACATGAACTGTGTTGATTGTCCTTAACCTCACATTTCTGCAGGTTAAATTCAATTCTTAAGTGAACAGATTAATAATCAGTTGGAATATAGAGTATCTAGGTCAAGTTTAATGTCTTTTCTACAGAAGAAATTTAAGAGTCCAAATAATATAAGCTGAAAGAAATAACCAACAAAAGCCACAGTATAATACCACCAACATTAACTGTTAACATGATATAGGTACACTAAGTTGAGGGCAGAGATGTTGAAAAGATTTCATTATCATTTTTCTCTTTGAGAAACAGGTCTGGAAGAACAACACTTTCATGAATATATAAGTAATGAAAATTTTGTTGCTATTCTTGGTGTTTTTAAAAGTATAATTGTTCTTCTTTGTGATTATTATTAAGATAGTAGATTGACTTTCATAGATATTGCAAATTGTATTGACAAGTCTCGTTTAAAATTGTTTCCTGTGAAGTAGAAGACTGTATAATATATTTCAAGGTAATAACAATTAAAACATATTAAAATTAATTATCTATGATTTTTGCCCTCATAGTTCAGGTCCAGACACAAAGATAGGACATAGATCTCAGTTATGTCCAAACTCATATAATCAGTGTACCTCAGTCTATAGCATAGATTCCCCTAAGACCTGTAAGAGAGATGCTTGGTCAGAATCTTTTGATGTTAAACCTACACTTATATCCCGTTATTCTAATTTCTTATGTTTTCTTGAGCAAAATAGGATGCAGAAAAATATTTTTTGGAATCTCTCTAAAGTTGATTTCAATGGCTCTCAATAACTAAACCATATGACATAATATTTTGTCAGCTAGAACTTGCTAAATCATAATCTTGAGAAATTGCTATTATATTATTCCTAGCTACATAAAATATCTAGAAATTTTCTGAACTATAACAAACACAATGATTTAACAGAAAGGTTTCAGATGTTAGAAATAATAAAACCGATTTAAAATAAGTTAAAATAAAACTTCTGATATTTATTAACTCTGAACACTCGGTCACACCTTATACATCTCTGAGACTTAGTTACTCTGTCTTATAAAAGGAGAGTAGGAGGAAAAGGAGAAGGAAGAAGAGAAATAAATGATGAGAAGGAGGTGAAGAAAGAGGAGAAGAAAAATGAGAAAGAAAAAGGAAGAAGAAAGGAGGGGAAAAGGAATAATCCATATTTTAGGGTAGTGATCAGTAGATATACGAGGATGGTAACCCCAAAAAAGAGAATTTGTTTATAAAAAATTGTGTATTTATTCTTGCAAACTTAAGCACCAGTCACCTTCAAAGTAATTTCCATTTGATGCAATACACCTATTGAAACAATTTTTAAGCAGTTTTCAATTAATCAGTTTCGATGCTTTTAGTGCTTCTGACGTTTTTGTTTCACCTCTTCCACATCAGAAACAGGTTTCCCTTCAAGGACTTTTTTCATCCTGGAATCAAAGAAACTCACTGGAGTGAGAATGAGTGAATGGGAAGAGTGGGGCGTGGGTGTCACGCCGCTTTTGGTCAAAAACTGGTGAACATTCAGTAGTCTTATAAAAGTGGGCAGGTTGCTCATGTTAATCACCCATCATGAAATGCAATTGTGCTGAAAGAATCTCAAAACAAACAAACAAATCACTGAAACCGAACTCAGCCTCTCACAAAAACACTAATTTGTACACTGATGCCAATGGGTTCTGAGCACACTTACCTAGCAGAGAAAGACTATTCTACTACTCCAAAAAATAACTCAGATTTTTGGTTCTCCCTTGTATTATGTGTAAATAAATTGACACATAGTAGGCTCTTATTTTATTAAAACAACGATTAGTCTTCCAGAGCAGCACACCCACACAAAATCTTTCTCTGATTTCTAAGGTTACATAGTGTTTGAATTATTTCAGACGATCTAAATCTGATTCTTACTTTTCCATTTAATAGCTATACAAACTTGGGAAGATACTCAACATTTCCATGACTGATTTATCTCTTCTATAAAATGAGGAAAATGACAGTCACTATCGCATTTTTTGAGAAGATTAAGTGAGTTAATTATGTAAAGCCTATCGTAAGTCTTATTTAAATATTTACTATTTTCTCTAAACAACCTTATATTAATGTTATAATAATCAGAAATGTCTTTCTATGCCAAGTAGAGGTTAGAAAGTGCCAAGAGAATCATTGGTTCTTTCTTTTGTACAACAAATATTTTCTACTTTTGTAGGATTCTGCAAGTTGCAAAGCACTAGTAGAAAATATTAAAAGTATGCACTTTTGTGTGAGTTAGTTTTATAATTTTATCTAGGCTCTGTCATTTATAAACTGTGTGACATTTAACAAGTCGCTTAACATAAGACAACTTTCTTTTCTCAAAAATGGTTTTTATGATAATATCTGCTCCATAGAACTGCTGTGAGGATTAAAGTTTACAAGAAGTTAACTGAATGTGAGCAGTGCTGACTCAAACTCACAATAGCAACATGAATATTAATAAAACATCAAGTATGAGGCTTTGAAAATGCGAGTTATTTAAATGTAAGCTAAAACTTTTTGCTATTTAATTTATTTTTCTAACAGCAAAAACTATATGCTATTCCTAATTTTCCCATCATTTTCTAGGTGAAATCCAGTAAAGTGAAGTTATTTGCTTAAAATCAAATAGTGGATTATAGTAGAAATTTAATTTCTCTTTACTGCACATTAAGACTCTCTTTGCTACCTCTTAGGTTTAATTAAAATACACCTGAGAAATAGGTCTATCTGAAAAGTAGTTTTGAAGACAAAAACAAAGACATTTTCCAAAACAGCAAAAGATACCTAGAAAAAGTCAAGTAGAGTATCATCTTTGGGGTCATTCTGATGCTATTTTAAAACAAGATTAGCCGGGCTCGGTGGCTCAGCCTGTAATCCCGCACCTTTGGGAAGCTGAGGTGAGTGGATTGTCTGAGCCCCCGGGTTCGAGACCCGCCTGGGCAGCGAGACCTCACCTCTACAATAAATCAAAAAATCAGCCGGGTGTGGTAGCGCATGCCTGTAATTCCGGCTACTTGGAAGGCTGAGGTGGAAGGATGGCCGGAGCCCAGCAGGTGGAGGCTGCGGTGGCCGGGAGCGGCCACTGCACTCCAGTCTGGGCGAGAGAGTGAGACTCCAACTCAAAAAAAAAAAAACAAGATTAGTCTTTGGTGAAAATTTTATAAGGCACTAGACATAAAATGTATCTTTTTATTTTCTCAACAATAATGAAAAGTAGACATGACTGTTCTCATTTATGATGTTTCTGTCTCTTAAAATTGGAGAAACTAAGACAGATTGAATAACTTGTCTTTAGTCACACTGCTAGCAATCAAGACAGAGCTACCTGATTCCAAATTGCAGATTGTATTCACCATTTAATACTGATACAAGATTAAAAATAAATCTAGTTTTTCCCCAAGCTGGATCTAGCTAAAAATCACTTAGAAATGGTTTCCAAGTGAAGCTTCTTTATCTCCCAAAAAAGTATTCCGAAGGCTATAATGGTTTGAAATCCCTTTGTCACTTAACATTTCAAATATACTAACAGATGGCTTCTCCCAGCTCTAGGCAGATGACGGTTCAGAAATAAGTGGTGTTAGGAGATTTCTTGGGAACGCTCAGGGACAGGAAAGACAGCTGTCATGGAATATCTTAATTACAGCATTTACAAAGTTCTAATTAATGTAATGGTGCTTTTATGATTATATTAATGTTATGACCATCAGGGCATTTGTTGCTGAACTCATCTGGCAAGATAATTTGGAAGTCATTGCATATTTTAAGGCTAACAACTGTTATATAAGCTTGAAGATCTCTTGCTTTACTTAGAAATAAAAAAATATTCTACCTAGCTTAGCAGGGAAAAAATGCATTTTAAAACATGCATTTTGCTGAAAAATATGATAATATGATAATAAAAATTTAGATACCACATAATGAAAAACTATAGTGGAAGTTACTGGAGAAAGAACAGTACATTTAGAGTCTAGATACCTGTGTAGATGTTAATATATATTGGCTGTATGATCCTGGACAAGTTATTTCTTCTTTCCAGGGCTTGATTCTTTTTCAATCAAATGGGGATAATAGTAATTAATAATACCTTGTTTTCTTGATTGTTACTAGAACAATTTAGATTGTATCAAAATAATTTGTAGGTTGCAGTTTTTGTTGATTTTTTTAAATGAGATACCACAAATTCTAATATAATTGAATCTCTCAGTGGAAGTCAGATAAAACTAAAATGGAAATTTTGAATTCCAAATGTCTCACTTATTTAAACAAATAAATAAATAAGAATTTTTCTTTTTTTTTATTTGAAGTAGAGTATACTTTAAATAAGAAGTAAGAAAGTCTAGGATTATACATAGTTGAATTTAAATTTTGCCTCTGATACACCATTGAGTGATTCAGAACCTGTATCTTATTCTTTCTGAGCAATGATTGTTTTAAAGAAACATCTTTAGATAATATCACCAAACACACAGCGTTATTGTGAAAACAAATAAAATAGCATGCACGAAAACATCTGTATGTGGTGTCAGATGCATACTATTTTACTTATCATATTTTTTTGTTTTTGTACATATGTGATTTTTATTTTCAAATTGAAGATGAAAATATAGACTTAATTGATTTTTAAACAGTAGAAAATGATAAGGTTTTAAAATTTGATTTGTAAATAAAAGTGATTATTTGTGCACTTATTTCTATCAAATATTTTCGAGTAGATTTTAAGTTTCATGAGAGGAGAATCATGTCTAAATTATAAAGTAAATATTCAAAAAATATCTGAATGAATCAAATGATTTTATTTTGAATTGTGTCTTAAAATTGATTCAAACATTTTAGCAATGATTTAAATGGCAGGGCAATGTGAGTTCAGCAATGAAATGTTTCAACTAAATTCATCACTAAGTTTAGAACAATCACTAGCCCTTTCTTTATTGTTAGTTGAATACATTCATCACTATTGTTATAGGTCCCACTAAAGTAGTCCTCCCCATTATTTTCTATAAAATCACCCTGCCTATTTTCTCCATAGACATATTGTAGTCTGAACTTATTATTTTGTTGTTTCTTGGAATATTATCTATGCCCTTGTCTGTCCCCTTAAAACTGTAAGATTTTTCTGCTTAGTTTAATATTGAATCCTAATTTTCTAACCTGGCTTCCAGCACACAAGGCCAGGAGGTGACTAATAAATGTCACTTGCATGAGTGACTCCCGGGCAACATAGGATTTCTCTGCTGCCATGACACACTGGATTCTTGACTAAAAAATGATTAGGTGATTTAGCAAGAGAAAATATCAGTAACAAAAGTACTATTTGAAATAATATATTCTGACTGACTAGAATAATGTTGACAAACTTAATTTGTTAAATGGCCATTGATTATGTCATATGAGTTAAGTCATATGGAAGAAATGCTTATACCAAAGAGTATCTCATTTTAGAAAATTAAAATTGTGTCAAAGAAAACTGGAATTGGACAGTAATAAAACAAATTTTACTTAAAAAGTATTGCAATAGGAAAAAAGAGACCTCCCTATATAGAACTGAACTCAATTTTGAGTAGAATAAGGACAAGTGGGGACTTACAATCAAGGAACAGACTAGGGGAGGGGAACTTGGTAGATTTAAAATTACTAAGAGAAGACTTTACGGGTAGAAGAAAATCTGGATAAACTGAACTAACTGGAGGTTGTTACTGAAGGCAGACCAGGATGACCAAGTATCAATGGTGGGGGATTCTCTAAACTGTCAGCTGGATTTTTTTTTTTTTGAGTTGGAGTCTAACTCTCTCGCCCAGACTGGAGTGCAGTGGCTGCTCGAGGCCACCCCAGCCTCTCCTGCTGGGCTCCGGCGATCCTTCCGCCTCAGCCTTCCAAGTAGCCGGAATTACAGGCATGCACTACCACGCCCGGCTGATTTTTTGATTTATTGTAGAGATGAGGTCTCGCTGCCCAGGCGGGTCTCGAACCCTCGGGCTCAGGCAATCCACTCACCTCAGCCTCCCAAAGGCCAAAGGCGCGGGATTACATGGCTGAGCCACCGAACCCGGCCAGCTGGATTCTTAGTAGAACTGGTCTATGCAAGTCTGAGCAGAAGAGTCAAGGATAGAGTATAGTTGAGGAAAGGACGTAGAGGGGCCTGACTAAAGTTTGGCCAGGGAGAGAGTGTTGTAAGTCATACACTTGGAAGAGCAAATAAAATTCAATTAGAAGACAGACTAAATCTATGAATTAAATTTCATTTTTTCAGTATGGGTTTGTTGAATAGCCATGTATGCCAGGCAATGTGATGAGTACTAGAGATACAAAGGAAAATACAATCCTGGTCTTCAAACAACTCTGTAACTAGGAACTTTTTATAATCTAGGACAACAAATTACATGGTATAAGTATATACAGATTGGGGAAATTAAGGGATGAGAAAGAAGCATTCAGGATGACTCATGAAGTGCAAAATGCTTGAACTGAGCTAAAAGAATGCACAGGAATTGATGAGAGTAAGAATCTGGGTGTTGAAGTGGCTGGGGGCTGAGATTTCCAGGTAAGGTTAATACCATATGCAAGGACATGAGGTTACCAAAGAACTCGACCAATTGAGAAAACTAAATGGTATAGAAGATTTTTCAAAAGCTTCTGGGAAGTGACAGGAGGATTGGAAGTTAGGAGAAAACTCCTGAAAGACTCTGGATCACATTCTAATGAGGGAAGCTTTATGATTGGACTTTGTTGTTATTATTGCTGTTTTTAGAAAAGTCACTCTGCTGGTGAAAATTAATGTGAAGGAGAAGATCAAGATGAAGAGTCCCGGAAAGAGATTATGTAGGCAGAAACTAAAGCAAATGTGGAAGGAAGGAATATGAAAGGGTAAAAAATAAAGGAATATAGTTGTCAATATTTAGTTACTGATAAGATGAAAAATGATGTAACAGAGGAATGAAGTATCATGTATTGAGAGTACCTCTAAAATCATGTATTGAGAGTACCTCTAAAAGATGACTGTTCTTTCTGGGGGGGAAATTAAAAAAAATTGACACTGGGGTCTCATTCAAGCCAGCCTGCCAAAAACAAATAGTTTCAATAAGCAGTACAGTGGTAAATAATACTTTAAACAGAGGGAACTTACATGTGCAAAGCCTCCAATTTGGCAGTGCACATATAGGAAAGAATAATTTAGATCATTGTTTGAGAAAGTCAGCCAAATGTACCATTTGTTTTCAAACATGTAAAATAGGTTGTTTCATTCATCTGGAATTTTATATTAACCCACTTGCCTGTATCGATAGTTTACTGTGATCTACGTGTTTTTGTTCAATATTTCATAATAAATGAGAACATTAGAACAGGTCCTGTAACTTCATGGTATTTTAATTACTTAGTGTCAGATGTTGAATAATTATTATGCATTATAGTTGATATACCACTGGTATCATTAAGTCAGTTTGCAACCTCATTTGTCTAATAGACATGGCCAAATTATTGAAGGGTATTGAACTTCCACAGAGCCAGGTGGTTTGTAGACAAATGAAGCTGAGGATTTTGGCACTTATAGTAACTCTTTCTTTTCTGGAAAGAACATAAATACATTGTGCAGGTTATCTCTTTTCTGATACCCCTAGATTCATTCTCTGAAGTGAAGAAAGGATTTATTCCCTGCCATGGATGTTAAGGGGTTGACCTCTAGAACTGCCTCATCTGCATCTCCCTGTCTTCTGTATTCTGATTGGATTCACTCAGTGGGATTCATCAGCAGGTTATTAGAGGACCAGAGAAAGCAAAAGTCAGAGCATTCCCCTACTCCCTACTTTGCCTAAATTAGCTTCACTCTTCCAGTAGTGGCTAAATCACTTCATGGCTGCTGCTCTCGTTGGTCTTACCCTCTTGTATGGTAACAGAAATTCCTGAGTTCCAGAAACACTGCTTCTTCTCATGCGATTTCAAAGTCATTTTCCTTTTCACTACCAGATTGACCTCTCTAAATCCTATACATGCCTCTGTAAACTGTTTCCTCATTGAATTTTATCAAACAGAATTACTTTAAGTGAAATTCTGTTTCCTACTGGGACTGAGTCTGAAACAGCAATTTTTGTTTATTGAATTCCTACTATATAGTATCACTCTCGTAACTCTCACATGCAATATCTCAATCCTCATGGTATCACTGTGTTACTCCTGTAGAAACATGAACTTATGCAGAATTTACCCAATGTCTAAAAAATAGGAACTGGGTAAGACATATTGTCAGCACACAAACTTTTATATATTTGTGTATCTTTTGATAGAATTATCCCAAGTACAACATAATTTGATAATATGATAAAGATTATTGCTTTTAATTATAATTTCAGTTTTTTCATTGTTATTAATAGTATACAGAAATAGAATCACTATATATTGTTCTTGTATCTCACAACTTTGTAAAAGCTTTCAAAGCATTTTTCATAAGATTATTTACATAGATTATTCTGTTATCAGGGAATAAAATTGTTTTATATCTTTAAAAAATATAGATACTATTAATTTTTAATTCCTTGAATTTCATCACTAGTTAACCTTCAGTACAATATTAGTTAGAAGTTGTAAAGGCAGATATCATTGACCTTGGAGGAGGGGAGTAATTCAGCCTTTCTCTATTAACATGTCAGCTGCAGATTTTTTTGTTTTTTTGTTTTGAGTTGGAATCTCACTTTGTCACCCAGGCTGGAGTGCAGTGGCATGCTCACAGTCATTGCAGCCTAGACCTGCTAGGCTCAGGTGAGCCTTCCACCTCAGCCTTCCGAGTAGCTGGAACTACAGGCATGGCCACCACACTTGGCTAATTTTTTGATTTGTCATAGAGATGAGGTCTCTCCATGTTGCCCAGACTGGTCTCGAACCTGTGGGCTCAGGCAATCCTCTCACCTCGACCTTCCAAATTGCTGGGATTACAGGTGTGAGTCATCGGGTCTGGCCAGCTGCAGATTTTTTTGAGTCCCTTCTAGGAAGTTGAGAAAGTTCCAGTCTACTCATATCTGCTTAGGTTTTATCAGATGATGGATTTTGCGAATACTTTTTGGCATCTACTTAGAGATGATCATATTGTTTTTTCTTGTAGTTCTATCAGTTTTTGTTTCATGTATTATAAAACTATTATTAGGTGTATATTCTATTCATTATCATATATGCAAATGAAATAGTAACAGCCAAATCCATTTATAAGTAAAAGAAAAGTGTCCAAGAGTTGTGATAATCCATAGTTGTTTTTCTATGGATTCAAGACTTGTTTAACAGCTAAAAAATCAATCAACACACTTCATTCTATTACCGGAATAAAGGAGACAAAGGCTATGATTACATCAAAAGATGCAGAAAAAGGGATGCTAAAATTTAATTCTCATTTATACAGCAGGGTTGTATTTTTTTCTGCAAGTGCCAGCATAAGACTATTTCCTTGATCATTCACGTGTTGGAAGAATGCAATCCTACGCAGTTATAGGCTGAAGTCTCTATTCCATAGAAAACTTGCAATGGATAGAAACTTACTTTTTAAATGTTAGGTATCTATTTTTTTAAAAAAACAACAGTAAGTCCGGGCTTGGTGGCTCAGCCTGTAATCCCAGCGCCTTGGGAGGCTTGGGAGACCGAGGTGTGTTGCACGAGCCCACGGGTTCAAGACCCGCCTGGGCAACTTGGCGAGACCTCATCTCTACAATAAATCAAAAATTAGCTGAGCGTGGTAGCGTGCGCCTGTAGTTCCAGCTACTTGGAAGGCTGAGGCAGAAGGATCGCCGGAGCCCAGCAGATGGAGGTTGCGGTGACCGGGAGCGTGCCACTGCACTCCAGTCTGGGTGACAGAGTGAGACTCCAACTCAAAAGAAAAAAAAAAAACCCATAAATAAATTAATAAAAATTTAAAAAACAATAAATGTCATTCTTTAATAAAATACTAAAATTTTTCCCTTGAGTCAGCAAGAAAACATGAAAGCTCACTATTTTTGCTTCTATTTAATATGATAGCGCATATCTCATTCAAGAATAAGATAAAAATGCATAACTAAGAGCAAAATAGCTGTACACAGTGAAATAACACTTTTAATATTCAAAACCAGCATTATTATATATATAAAATTCATTGTGATTTTAAGCATACTATTAGTATTAAATGATTTAGAAAGTTCTTTGCTTTCAAGGTTCATATAAAATATCAATCAATTTCTATTTGCAACTAACAGTTAGAAAATATAATTTTAATGATATTTTTAATAATAGAAAACGTCAAATGTTTAGTATTCAATCTTATAAATGATGTATAAAATATTTTCACAGAAAACTACAATATATAGTGATTAAAATAGAAAAGACTTAAATAAAGGGAAGAGTATTCCATGTTCATTAATTGAAAGACACAATTGTGGGAAACTGCCGGGGAGGTGTGCACCACCTCATCAACAAGGGTACCTGCATAATGAACACTTGTATACCTAACCCTGAATTGTACCCCACATATTTAAAGTTAAAAATTAAAAAAAGAAAGACACAAGAGTATAAACATACTAGTTCTGCCCAAATTGATTTTTATATTTGATTAGATCATGATTAAAGCCACAGCAGGAGTATGGGGTGCATACAAGTGAATCCTGAAATGTAATCGAAATGCAAAGGACAAAAAAAAAATTGTCTTGAAGAAGAACAATTTGATGACATACTATTAATTATCAACATTTAAAAAGGTAAAATTGATTGCAACTGTATCAAATTGGCACAAGAAAAGAAAAATAATGAACAAGAAAAAAATCAGAAAAAGTCACACATAATGAAAAGCTGATATATTACAAAGCTGGAACTAGAAACGAGTATGGGAAAATAAGTCTTTTAAATAAATTATTAAGGTCTACTGGATATCCATAGGGAAATAAAAAAAACTGAAACCTTATCATACCATATACAAAAATATATCCAGGTAGATTATAATGTGAAAGATGACTAAGAGAATATCTTAATGAGCTTAAAGTAGCCAGATATATCATTTTAAAGATTGGGTACAATTCAGGGTTAGGTATAAAAATGGTCATTGTACAGATAAAGTTTGCTCACTTTGATAGCCACTTCACTATCTTAAACAAGACATACAATAAGTTAGTTATTCAAGAAAGATTAATAAATGAGACTACATTAAAATTGAAAACTTTTTCCAGAAAACTTTATTGAGTGAAGAAAAGGACAAACACAGATAGGACATGGTCACTGCAATGTTTAATTCATATTCAGAATATATACAAAACTTGTGCAAATCAACAGGAAAAAGATAGCTGTATGATTTTTTTTTGTGACCATAAAATTCATCATAATCTTAGTGGCTTAAAACAATATACATTTATTATCTTGTAATTTTCAGGTCAGAAAACTATTACAGATCTGACTGTGCTAAAAATTAAGGTGTCAGCAAGGCTGTATTCTCTTCTGCAGGTGCCAGCATAAGGCTATTTCCTTGCTCATTCACGTGTTGGAAGAATGCAATCCTATGCAGTTGTAGGCTGAAGTCTCTATTCCTTAGGTGGATATCAGCTGGAGGTTGCCCTTAGCTCCTAGAGGCATCTCTCTGGTTGTTTCAGGTTTTCATCTCAGAATCAGCAATATGAAGTCAAATTCCTCTCATACTGCCATCTCTTTAATCCACTTAACTGCCTTCCACTCCACTTTTAAGATCTTGTGTGATTAGACTGAACCCACTTCAACAGTCCAGGCGAATTTTACTCTCCCAAGGATTTTAGCTTTAACCATATCTAGAAGATTCCCTCTTTTATATAAGGTAAGATTTTACCTATTTACATGTTTCTGGGATCAGGCTATGTATATTTTGGGGCCTATTTTTCTTCCTATTTACAGCAGTCAATCCACTTAGAAAACTGAGCAAGTGGCAAGAACAGGAACATCACAAATGAGAATACCCCAGTGACCAGTTAACATCTGAAACAGAAATCATTCTCATTAGTTAGAAATGAAAACAAAACAAAACAAAACTATAAGTAATGCTACTCTATACTAATCAGAATGGCTAATATTTAAAAGAATAAAAATATTTAGTGCTGATAAGGATAAGGAAAAAAACAAAACTTTCATCCACCCTTATTGGGTATACAAACTTGTAGAACTTTTTTGGGACTCTATTCTGCATTATCTACTAAAGCTGGATATATGTGCATATGGTCCCAACTTATGATGGTTTATCTTAAATGCACTTTTTAATTACTATATTTTCAGCTTCCACTGGGTTTAGCTGTATGCAGCACTATCATAAATTGAGGGGCATCTACATATCCAAGAGCTTATTGATTCTAACTCTAGGTACTACCCTAATAGTGTATATATATAAAATATCTATGCTAACATTCTTTGTAATAGATAAACTCTGGAAATAACAAATGTCTACTAATGGTACAGCTACTGAATAATTGGGACATCTTTACAATGGAATGATATGTAGCCATTCACATGAATAAATGATTGGCTCATTTAACAAAATAGATGAATCTCGTAAACATAATATTGCATAAAAGATATCAAAACCATTTGTGTCTTCTTGGATTTCTTTGAGCAGTGTTTTGTAGTTCTTGTTGTAAAGGCCTATCACTTCTCTAGTTAGGAAGATGCCAAGTTATTTCATTTTTTGTGACTATTGTGAATGGGACTGTGTTTTTAATTTGGGTCTATGCCTGCTTGTTGTTGATGTATACTAATGCAACTGTCTTTTGCACATTTACTTTGCACCCTGTGACTTTGCCAAAGTCCTTTATCCGTGCAGGCAGGTTTTTGACAGAGTCTCTTGGATTTTCAAGGTGTAGGATCATATCACCAGCAAAGAAGGATAACTTGATTTCCTCTTTTTGTATTTGGATATTCCTGATTTCCTTCTCTTGTCTAATTGCCCTAGCTAGGGCTCCCAATACCATGTTGAACAAGGGGGTGAGAGCGGGCAGTCTTGTCTTGTTCCAGTTTTCAGGGGAAATGTCTCCAGTTTCTGTCCATTTAGCAGTATGTTAGCTGTGGGTTTACTGTAAATGGCACTTATTTTGAGTTATGTTTCTTTTCTACACTTGTTGGAGGGTTTTTGTCAAGAAGTGATGCTGGATTTTATCAAAAGCTTTTTCTGCATCTAATGATATAATCATGTGGTTCTTGTGTTTACAAAAATACTATATGTACTGTATAATCTAATTTATTGTGTTTCAATACAGGCACAATTTACTCATGGGGTTAGATTTCCAAATCTTGATTACTTTGGGGAAAGAGGATTGAAGATAAAGTACTTTGTTTTTATTTTTTGGTTTTCTATTTTTTTTTCTTAATTTCAATAGATTTAGGGGGTATAAATAGTTTTGGTCTGGACTTTAAAAGTGTACCCACCATCCCCACCTGTGCACATTGTATTAGATGATTTTTTTTGTCCCTCCACCAATTCTTTCTCCCTCTTCTGTGTCCATTACACCATTCTCTATGTCTTTGTATATCCTTAATTTAGCTCCCACTTATAAGTGAGAACATGCGGTGTTTGGTTTTCTTTTCCTGAGGTAGTTGGCTTAGGATGATGTTCTCCTCTAATTCCATCCAAGTTGCTGCTACAGACATTTCATTCTTTTTGACAGCTGAATAGTATTCCATAAAGCTGTCAATATTTGATTTTTGATCTGAGCAAAGTTTATATGGCTTTGTTCACTTTCTGAAAATTCATCAAGCTTTCCATTTATAATTGTTTTGGCATTTTGGGCATCAAATTAAGTTGCCCAAAAGTAGAAGGGCTCTCATTCTTAAGATATGGACAGAAAGACAATAGTCAAAGTTAGAAGCAGTGTCTGGAGCTACTTCTCTCTTATTTCAGTAGTACTCAACGGTAACTGCATAATTAATATTTGAATTAATCCTGAATTGTAACCCACACCTTTAAAATTAAAAAAAGAGTAAAAATAAAATAAAATAACTTCTTATAAATCCATGTTCTGGGACGCTCAGGGCAAACAACTTTAGATACAGTAATTTACATGTTTTGCAAAACTGAGAGACTGAAAAAATAAAACTCAAAAAAATCTAATACAAAGGCAAGAGCTTGGATCAGGGTGGGTGTGTTAAAACGAGGATGAGCATAAGTGCCAAGTGTATATGGATAGGTTCTTGTGCCCTTTTCTAAGTCAGGTACTTTTTTTGTATGTGTGGTAGATGAACTACGAGTTGCTCAACTGCTTGTATATAGCCAGGAGTGAAAAGCATATTTTTATTTGAGATGTAGTGTCTTAAATATTCCTCTACCATTTATGGGAGTTCTAGGCTTTGATCCTCATAGTCTGGTGAACATTAATTATGAACATAAAATGAAACTGACATATTAACCAAATATTCATTCAAAAACAGCAACTGAATGCATTTCAGAAAAGTACGAGTTAAAACCCGGTTTTATACGTGTAGAACTCCAGTCTAAAAATATCAAAATAATGTAGATCATCAGAAGTAGTCGTTACATATTTGGCGTTTATTCTCTGTAATGCTCCTCCTAATGTGTGTAATTATCTTGTTTCACTATTCATAAAGGTGCATTTTTCACACATTATTTTGCAGAGAAGCTTATTTTATTGACGTGAAACAGATTAGTCTCTATCTTTCCTTACCTTCACCATTATTTCCCTCCAATATTGCAGGGCTTATGACTTTTATTTGACTTTTTATATATCTTGTCTGTAGACTGTGAACTGCTTTACTGAGAGACATTACATTTTTCATCTCATAGGGTCTTATCCAAGTGATTGGCATATAGAAGTTTTCAATAAATACTTGATGAAATAATGAAAAATATATGGACATGGGAGGTAAGAGATGCCAACTCCCCAAGAACAAAAATCAGCCAAATGGAATTTGAACCCAGCCCTTTCTGATTCTAATTTCAAACTTTTCCATTAATTTACTCTAAAAGAACATCAAACCTCAATGCGTTTGTCAATTTCTGAAACTGAAAATATAAGGCATATAAGGCACTTCTGTCCCTAATAATTTTCCCTCATTTTTCTCACATTCACATTTGGATTTGCATTGAGCTTGCCAAGGTTGTTGTGGCCCAGGAAATAATGCGCATGTGCAAATGCTAGTTTTACATAATGTAGGAGAAAGAACTGCACTTGAGATGATTTACATAAAAATAAAATCTGTGCCCATCCCTACAGAATAGGCTCTGGTCAGCAGAGCACAAATCAGTCTGTTTGTTCCTGACTTTAAATTTCCATAAGTCATTACATAGTTCATAATCACACTGATGTAACTGAATTGAATTTGCAGAGATTATTCTGCGTGAGAAGGGACTTTCAGCTATTTAAACTGCCGCCATTCAATAGATAAGGTTTTTCAAGTCTGACCTCTGTTTTACATTAAATTTGTAGCCTGCTTTTAAATTTCTCTCTAGTTCTAATTTCCTTAATAAAGCAGCCACAGAAACTTCACACTTGGCACTTTGACACTAGCAGATGTAGAAAGAAGAGCAAAGAAAGATAAGCATTCTGATGTGATGGGAGGGAGCATGGTAGCTAAAGGGTTAAGGATGCAGTTTCTGGGGTCAGTCATCCCTATTTGCAAATAGGAGAGCCCTCACATAATGACTGTTTTCTTTGGACAAGTTGCTGAGCCTCTCTAAGCTTTAATCCCCCATCTGTGTTATGCAGAAAGTATTACCACTTTATATAATTCCTTTTTTTTTTCTTTTTTTTTTTTTAGTTGGAGTCTCACTCTGTCACCCAGACTGGAATGCAGTGGCTGCTCCCAGCCACCGCAGCCTCAAACTGCTGGGCTCCTGCGATCCTTCCGCCTCAGCCTTCCAAGTAGCCGGAATTACAGGCATGCACTGCCACGCCCGGCTGATTTTTTTTTTTTTTATTTATTGTAGAGATGAGGTCTCGCTGCCCAGGCAGATCTCGAACCCGCGGGCTCTGGCAATCCACTCACCTCAGCCTCCCAAAGGCGTGGGATTACAGGCTGAACCACCGAACCCGGCTATAATTCTTATAATAATTAAATGTAAGTACCTAAACCAATGTCTGTTAAATTGTAAGCACTTTATGTTAGCCAGTATTATCATTGTTTTGATATTAGAAAATTAGATTATTAGTTCTAAGTGCCACACACATACACACAAAAGCTAGAAAGTGGGTAAATTAGAAAGAATCCAGGCAAAATACTCAGCATTCAGTTTCAGCTTTTTGTTACACTGATAATTTTACACTTTCCTCCCACCTTACAAATTTTAAAACATTTTCGTTTAACTTATTTTGTTAGGTATTGCTCAACAGTCTTTGATCAGAACTATATCATACCATACTTTCGATTAAACAGATGAGAAAACAAAGATTCTGATAACTTAAATGAATTCTAAGGGATGTGGTAAAATGGAGTTGAAACTTTAGCATTCCCAGTCTCATACAAGCTACCTAAGACTAAGTTTTGCTCTGCTAAAACTTTGAATAAGTAAGTGGGTTAAAGCAAAGAGCTCCTATTAGTGGTAGAGTTGTTTCTTCAGCAACTGACTGGAAGTGAAATTGGGAAGTGATGAATTTGGGGATGTACCAAATATGACACAATAGAGGAAATAGTTTGTATTTTACACGACAATAAATAATTCAGCTATATAATGTGTAACTCCTTCCTTCATTGATTCAGTATTTCAGTGCAAAATTATCAAAGTACTATGGTGTTTCATGCACTGGGCTACTCGACTAGATACTATGAAGAAGAGCAAATAAAATAAATTGAACAAACACCTTTATCTACAGACAGTAGCACTTATGGCACTCATATGAAAACTTTTTAAAGAGTGATATCCCAAGTATACTATAGATGAAAACATGTGAGCTCCTCCACTGAGTATGATGATCTATTGGCAGAAGATGGTTCATTATTTATAGACTTCCTAAAATACCATCACAGAATCCACAGAATCAAAAAAGCAAATTCCGTATAGTGGGAAAAGAAAAGAAACTATTTAAAAGAGAAGTTCTCCCTCTCCTAAGTAAAGCATAGTAGAAGCAGCAATAGTTAATTTTCTCAAAGTACAAACATTTACTTTAACAATATTAGGTGCAGAATAAAATCATTTTAAATGGCTGTATCCTTTCTTTGAGTGTTTTTGTTTTCATTTACATTGGACTATCAAATATACTTCATATATAAATCAAAATACATTCCATAACAATGCGGGTGACAAGAATTTTAAAATGTTTTTTAGTTGTGAAGATTCAGAAAAAAAGTCAAAACAAGCAGAAGGGAGATTCTGCATAATTGAGGAAGATGCTTAAGTTAGCTGTTTCAGCAGAGTAAGAGCTCTTCAGTTCATGAATTTTAAAGCAAATATGGGTACAAGTGCAATATTTATAACTTTATTTTTAATTAATTAATCAACCAATTTTATAAATAAAATTACCTACAATGTGCAAGATCCTGGCCCATATTGGTTAGTTCTTAAGGCAAGAGTAACAATAATTGTATTTGCCAGGAGTAAAATATCAATATATATTTATGCTTTATGGAATGCTGAGCCCATTCAAATATATTAAAATGGAAAGAAAATTAAAGAAAGGGAAAAATATATATCTTTTACCTGGAAAGTATAGAAAAACCTAAATTTGAATATGTTTTACTAGAAAATAAATATAGTGGAAAGAAGACTGAGAACATTTAAATAGGTTAAAATTACTAATTCAAAGCATCATCTTCATACTAAAAGGAGATATATCCCAGTACTAACCAAATAATGATTGGGAATATGAATTATCTAGGTCTAAAATCATGATCTTTAACCAAGCAAACTTCTAGGATGTTGGAAAAAAGGGACACAAAATTGGAACTTTTGAGAGGTTTTCCATCCAAGCAATAAAGAAAGCTCCTGCTTCAGTGTGAATATGATTTGCCACTTTGATTAGATCATTAGAGTTATGAACAGGAGGGCAGGTAACATGTGTGTGATTCTCTGCATACCTCATAATTAGTGTGTACATTGTATTTTACCTAAGACATATATCCTGAAATCTATTTATAAAAATAATGTTAGTGTTAATTTTGACAATATTAACACAAAACCCAGGAAGAATCAACACCCACAAGGCCAAGAGTTTGATGGTGAAATACATGCTTCTAGTGAAGACTGGCAATCAGAGTCAATAAGACAGAAGGAGAAACAGACAAAGACATGTAAGAAGTATCATCAACAATTCTGAGTCTTCAATACTATGTAAGACAAGACGAATACTTAAGTGCAGAATTATATTATAGGTGTCTACATATTGTTTGAGGTTTATATTTTTTCTTTTTTCTTTTTTTTTTTTGAGTTGGAGTCTCACTCTGTCACCCAGACTGGAGTGCAGTGGCTGCTCCCGGCCACCACAGCCTCCACCTGCTGGGCTCCGGCGATCCTTCCGCCTCAGCCTTCCAAGTAGCCTGATTTACAGGCATGCGCTACCATGCCAGGCTGATTTTTTGATTTATTGTAGAGATGAGGTCTCGCTGCCCAGGCGGGTCTTGAACCCATGGGCTCAGGCAATCCACTCACCTCAGCCTCCCAAAGGCGTGGGATTACAGGCTGAGCCACCGAGCCCGGCTTTTTTTTTTTTTTTTAAATTTTAATAGTTCTCCCTTATCAGCAGGTTCATTTTCCATGGCTTTAGTTATCCACAGTCAACTGTGGTAGAGAAATATTTAGATATTCTGTGGAGGCAAGGGACAGGGGAAAGAGAAAGAGAGAGAGAGTGGGGCAAGCTACATTCACAAAACTATCATTCAGTATATGGTTATAATTATTATAGTTTATTAATAACCACCGATAATCTCTTACTGTGACTAATTGATAAATTAAAATTTATCATAGATATGTATGCATAGGAAACACATAGTGCATATAGGGTTTGGTACTATATATACAATGTTTTGGGGACCCCATTGGTGGTCTTGGAATGTATACCCCATGGATAAAAGGGACTTGTTTTTCTTTATTATTTGCTAGAGTAATAATTAAGATGCTCTGAAGTTGGACTGCCTGGATTTGTGTATGGATTCTATTCCTGATTAGTTAAGTGACTCTGGGTAAATTACTTAGCATCTCTGTGCCTCAAATACTAATCCGTAAAATGAGAGTAATTATAGCAATTAACTCAGAGTTTTGTGAAGATTAAATTGACAATAAAATTAAAGCACTTAAAATCCTTTCTAGCACATGATCTTGAAGCAGTAGATATTGATGCATAATAAGAGTAATTGTGTAATAACACTAATGAATTATTATTCTTTTACACACAAAAAATAATGCTTTACCCCCTTCACTTAAATTCTTCAAACAGAGAAGGTTTGCAGCTATGAATGTTTCAAGTTGATTTCCTCTTGAAGTTAATCCCTCTTCCTACCCTTCTATCCTCAGATAAAATAATGGTACTATATATACAAAACACCCATAATACTTACTATTATTGCAAATAAATCCAAAAGAAATAACCCAAAATACCTAGAAACTCTTTCTCAAATATGTTAACTGCAAGATTGAGTTATAGAGTCATTAAAACAATACTATAAGAAAATGACTGATGGTACTGGGAAACTATGTGGGGGAGAGGGATGAGATTAACAGTAGCAAATAACTGTCGGGGGATGGGAAAACACTTCTTATCTACAGGGTGCCTGAATGAAACGTCATTGTACACCTAACCCTTAACTGTACCCCACAAAACCATAATAAAAAATACTGATTAATGAAAAAAAAAATCAAACATTTAAATACTCCATGTCCCAAAAGTATTAAAAACATGGGAATGAAGTAAAAAGGTGTAAACATAAGTTATATTTAAAAGTTAGAATGTGAAATGCTTAGCTCTTTCAGGCAGCTATAACAATTATCATGGACTAGATTTTCTATAAACAATAAACATTTATTTCTCATAGTCCCTTACTGGAGAGTCCAACATTAAGTTGGAATGTGGGGACAGTCTGCTTCCTGGTTTATTGAATATTGTCTTTGTGTTGTGTCCTCACATAGTGGAAAGGAAATGAATTTTTCTGGGGGCATTTTCTATAAGGGCATTAATTCCTCTTCTCAGTTTCAGACTACCTGTTTTTTGTATTATTACATGGTAGAAATGATACTGGTTAGCCCTCTGGCCTCTTCTTATAAGAGCACTGATCTCATTCATGAGGTCTCCATCTTTATGACCTAACTGCTTTGCAAAATCCATGCCTCCAAATACTGTTAGCTTTAAGATATTGTGAGTTTAATTCTAGACCACTGCAATAAAACGAATACCACAACAGAGTAAGACATTCAAATTTTTTGGATTCCCAGTGCATGTGAAAGTTTGTTTACACTGTAAAATGTATTTCTGAGATAATAAGACTTGAAAGTTAAAGTTATTTCTTGATCCATGGGCTCCAGAATGACTGTTGTGTGAACAGGCATGAAAACAACATTAGGGGGCAATCCCGTCGGGTCTCCTTCCACTTATGGGAGTTTTTCTGTCTTCTCAATAAATCCTACTTTCTCACTTAAAAAAAAAAGAAAGAAAGAAAACATCATTAGTATCCTTATATATCTTCATCAGAGATCTTTGGTCACTAAGTGTATTGTCAATGGGCAGTAATATTTTGAAAGGAAACTTGTTTTCTCAGCAGTATATCTCAACAGTGGGCTTAAAATACTCAGTAAATTTTGCTGTAAACAACTGTGCTATCATTCAGACTTTCTTGTCCCATGTATTGAACACAGGGAGAGTAAATTTAGTATAACTCTTAAGGGCCCTATTTTAAAATGGTAAGTGAGCACTGGCTTCAACTTAGTCACCATATATGCCTTAGCCTCTATTAAGAAAATCAGCCTGTCTTTTAAAGCTTTGATCTCAGGCATTAATTTCCCCTCTCTAGCTATTAAAGTCCTAAATAATATTTTCTCCCAATAGAAGTCTATTTTGTCTACACTGAATATCTGTTGTTTAGTGTAGCCTCCTTTATCCATGATCTTAACTAGACCTTCTACATCAGAGCTTGGGGTTTCACCTAACATTCTTCTGTTATAAAGACAGCTACTTAAACATCATGAGCCAAACTCTGTTAGCTTCAAACTTTTCCTCTTCAGCTTCCTCACTTTTCTCACCTTTTATAAATCTGAAGAGATTTAGGACCTTGCTCTGGATTAAGCTTTCGCTTGAGGGAGTGTTGTGACAGATTCGATCTTTTTTTCCAGACTACTAAAACTTTCTCCATATTAGTAGTAACAAGGTTGTTTCAGTTTCTTATCATTCATGTGCTTACTGAAGTAGCATTACTAAATTCCTTCAAGAATGTGTCCTCTTTATTCACAACTTGGCTAATTGCTGCAGCAGAGTTCCAGCTTTTGACCTTTCTCAGCTTCTGACATGCCTTCCTCCTAAACTTAATCATTTCCAGCTTTTGATTTTAGTGAAAGGCATATGACTCTTTCTTTCACTTAAACAATTGAAAATACTGGAGCATTAATAATTGGGCTAATTTTAATATTGTTGTGTCTCAGGGAATGGGGAGACAGTAGAAGAGGGAGAGAGAGGGATAATGGTTTGTCAGTGGAACAGTCAGAACACACACAAAATTTATAGATTAAATTCATTATCTTATATGGGCATGGTACTCGGTGTCACCAAACAATTATAATAGTAACATCAAAGGTCACTGATCACAGATAACCATAACAGATACAATAAAAATGAAAAGTTTACAATATAATGAGAATTATCAAGATATGACACAAAAGTAGAAAATGAGAATATACTCTAAGAAGAATTATACCAATAAACCTACTTGATGCAGGGTTAAAAAAAACTTTCAATTTGTAAAATAACACAATATATACAATCTACAATAAAGTAAAGCACAATAAAATGAGATGCACATTAGATTTGGGCATTTGATTGGGCATGAGTATAGTATATATTATACTGGGCAGTAGATTTCAACATATGAATTTTGCCAGGCCTTGAATACTTACTCTATGACAAACTATTTTTTTCTAAATTTCTTATAATCACATGTATTATAAAAACATAAAAAATATGTATGTTTTTGTAGGAATGTGTCTAAAAAGCAACTGTGTAAGAAACATCTAAGTGAATTCAAAACTATCTAAATTTAGTTTTGGAAAAATAAATTCTCATGACACTAGAGTAAATCTTGCTCCAAATTTACCTAACATACTTTAAATGCTACAAACACTGTGGTTCAGGCTCTGATTTTCTCTGGATTTAGTTCAGTTTCCATTTTGTATTATACTAGGTCCACAGAATTTTCTGTGATCAGATAAGTTTGGCAAAATGCTGCAAATTATATTTCCTTGTTGAAAGATTCACATCACATATTAGCATAATAAAGGTTGTTCATTTTCCTGCAGTTAAACTCACACATGTACATTTGCCCTTGCTGACCCTGATTTTCTAATTCATTTGACAAAGAAAACTTTAAAAAATATATTACATATGAATGTTCTTCACCTTTAACTTCCTAAATTTTACCAAAAATACAGATATTTATTAGAAACCTGATATGCACACATAACGCAAGTCAATTTGCATATTTCAGCATATATTCTTTTAGTACCTAGAAAGTAGGAAGGGAGAAGCAAAGGGTATAAACTGGGATGGATGCCACCTATGGCATTGTTTAAGCAATGCAGAATCCATTTAGGTCTGAAAGCTAATTTCTTACTGGGCCATAATATTTAATTATGTGAATAATTATTACTATTCTTGAAAAACTTAACCAATTAATTTATAAATTTCAGTTTATGAGAATGTTGCAAACCTCAGGCTGTCCTGGTTCGTAAGTAATAGTGGTGACAGCAAGATCACATTCTCCTACAGGGTAATAAAGCAATGTCAAGGACAAAAGCTTTTAAGCAATATTTCTACTTGTAGCTTTTCGTCATGCCAAAGGTTCCATGACTTCACCAGAAGAAGAGTTACTGTTCTATGAAGCACTCTTGGGAACACACTGTCCTACTCTATTAAGATAAACTAAAGCTCTTCCATCCTTCCTTCTTTCCTTACTTCCTTCATTCCTCTTTCTTCTATTGCAAACTATCCTTCACGAAACCAATGTTTTTTAAAAAAATTTTTTAATTTAAGATGTGACATTTAAGTAAGGATTGCATACATAAGTGGTCTAGGAAGCTTGGACATTCCATTGGCATCACTTAGCCTGGATTAGGATCAGGCATCCGTATTGATGTTATATGCACCTCCTACCCCCCAGCAGTGTCTTGCTACTGCCAATCCCTTTTTTGTAGAATTATGATAGATGTTTAGGGTCCACTTATGAGTGAGAACATGTTGTTTCTGTGATAAATCACAAAGTAGGATGGACTCCAAATCCTTCAAAGTTGCTTCAAAGTCCATAATTTTGTCCTTCTTTATGGCTGTGTAATATTCCATCATATATATGTACTGCATATTTTATCCAGTTCACTTTTGATGGGCAGTATGACAGGTTCCATGTTTTTACTAATGCGAGTAGTGCTTCAATAAACATGTGTGCACAGGTATCTTTTTTGTAGAACGATGAGTTCCTCCCGGTATATTCTCAGAAGGGAGAGTGCTGGGTCATGTGGAAGATCGAGCTCTAGTTTTTTTAGGAATCACCACACGTTTTTCCATAGAGGTTGAACTAGTTTACACTTCCACCAACAGTACAGAAACATTCTCTTTTTCATGCATACTCACCAGCCTCTGTTGTTTTTTTGTGTTATTAATGATGGTCATTCTTACCAGAGTTAGGTGGTATCTAAATGTGGTTTTGATTTGCATCTCTCTGATAATTAGAGAGGCTGAGTATTTTTCATGTGTCTTTAGGCTGCTCCTATGTATTTTTTGAGAAGTATCTATTCATATATTTTGCTTATTTTTTAATGGGGCTGTTTTTTTGTTTTTTTTTTTTTCCTTTTGGCGTGCTTGAGTTTCTTAGAGATACTGGATGTTAGACCTTTGTTATATATACTCTTGGCAAATATCTTTTCCCATTCCATTGGCTATCTGCCCACTCTCTTGATAATTTATTTTACTTTGAAGAGCTTTTCAGTTTGATGAGGTCACACTTGTTTATCTTATTTCTTATGATGTGGGCATTTAGGGTTTTGGTTATTCCAAATTTCATGAAGATATCTCCTGCTTCTTCTAAGATTCTTATTCTTTGAGCTTTTACTTTTAAGTATTTGATCAACTTACAGTTGATTTTTGTGTATTTTGTTGGGTAGAGGTCCTATTTCATTCTTGTGCATGCAGTCAATCAGTTTTCCCAGTATCATTTACTGAATAGATTCTCCTCTTCCAGCAGTCGTTATTGGAGGCTTTGTTGAAGATTATTTGGTTGAGATATTGAGGTTTTGCTTCAGGGATCTCTGCCATGTTCCATTGGTCTATATACCTGTTCTTGTACCAATACAAGGCTGTTTTGATTATTATAGCCTTATAATAAAGCTTAAAGTCTGTTAGTGTGATACCTCCTACTTTGTTTCTTTTGCTGAGGATTATTTTGTCAATTTTTGGGTGGTGTTGTTTCCATATAAATTTCTGTGTTGTTTCCAGGTCTGAGAAGAATGATGATGGTAATTTAATGGGTATTGCATTGAATCTGTAGATTGCTGTGAGTAGGATGGACAACTTAGCTCTGTTAATTTTTTCAATCCGTGAGCATCGGATAGTTTTCCATTTATTTGTAGTCTTCTTCGATTTCTTTGAGCAACATTTTGTAGTGTTCATTGTAAAGGTGTTTCACTTATTTGGTCAGGAAGACATCATGGTATTTTTGTGTGTTTGTGGCTATTGTGAATGGGATTGTACCTTTTATTTGGTTCTCTGCTTATTTATTTTTGGTGTGTAGAAATGTGACTATCTTCTGGATATTGATTTTATACTCTGAGACTGCCAAAGTCCTTTATCAGCACAAGGAGATTTTGACAGATTCCCTTGGGTTTTCTAGGTATAGGATCATATCATCTACAAAAAGAAATAGCTTAACTACCTCTTTTTCTATTTGTATACCCCTAATATCCTTGTTTTGTCTGATTGCTCTAGGTATGGATTCCAACATTATGTTGAACAGTAGAGGTGAGAGTGGGCAGCCTTGTCTTGTTCCACTTTTCAGGGGAAATGGTTCCAATTTATGTATATGTAGTAATATGTTGGCTTTTGGTTTATCATAGATGGCTTTTACTAATTTGTTGTATGTTCCCTCTATTCCTTGGTGTTCAAGGGTTTTTATCAAGAATGGATGCTTTTATCAAACCTTACTGTGTCTAATGATGCAATTGTGTGCTTCTTGTTTTTACGTCTGTTGGTGAATTAAACTACATTTATGGTATTGCAGATGTTAAATCAGCCCTACATTCTGGGGATGAAGCCTATTTGGTATTGGTGAATAATTTTTGAGATGTGTTATTGAATCCAATTTGCTAGAATCTTGTTGAGTATTTTTGCATTTATGTTAATCAGGGATATTGGTCTGTAGTTCTCTTTGTTTGTTGGCTTTTTATCTGATTCTGTATCAATGTGATGCTATTGTCATAAAATGATTTGGGGAGTTTTCTGTCTTTCTCGATTGCTTAAAATACTTTCAGTAGGATTGGTATCAGTCCCTCATTGTATGTTTTATAGAATTCACTGGACAGTGATTTGGTCCAGGGCATTTTTTGTCGTTAGTTTTCTTATAATGGAGTCAATTTCCTGGGTTGTCATTGGTCTATATAGGGTCTCTGTTTCTTCTTATTTCAACTTTGGAAGGTCATATGATGTCAGAAATTTCTGCATTTAATTTATGTTTTCAAGTTTGTTTTTATACTGGTGTGCATAGTACTCTCTGACAATCTGTTGAATTTCTTTGGGGTCAGTTGTGGCTTGATCTTTTGCCTTTCTTTTTGTGTTTATTTGGTCACTTTGTCACTTTTTTAGTCAATTTGGCTAGGGGTCTATCAATCTTGTTTATTCTTTCAATGAACTTTTTGTCTTGTTGATTATTATTATGATATTTTTGTCTTCTATGCTCTGTATTTGGGCTTTTATTCAGGTCATCTGGATTCTTTTACACAATTTCAAGTTTTGGTGGTCTTGCCTTTCCTGCTTCCTTTGGTTATTTTGTTAGCCTGTTGAATTGGGTTCTTTCAAGTTTCTTGATATGTGCTCATAGAGATATAAACTCCCCTTCTAGACCTATTTCCACGTCATCCCCAAAATTTTGTAAGGTGTGTCTGTGTTTTCACTTGTTTTGAGAAATCTTTTAGTTTCTGTGTTGACCCAGGAATTGCTCAGCCTTGAGCTGTTTGGTGTCCATGTCTTTGTGTGTTCTGGGGGACTCTTGTTGGTGGTGATATTTATTTTTATCTCATTGTAGTCTGAGATGGTGCGTAGTAGTATTTCAATCTTATAGCATTTGTTTATGCTTGACTTATGGTAGAGGATGTGTGGTTGATCCTGGAGTATATTCCATGTAGTGCTGAACAGAATGTATATTCCATGATTGTTGGATGGAGTGGTCTGTAGGTATTTATTAGGTCCTTTTGGTAAAGTGTCAAGTTATGGTTCCTGATATACTTTTGGGTTTTTTGCCTCAATGATTTTTCTAGGCTGTTAGTGGACTATTGACATCTCCAGTTATGATGGTGTTAGAGTCGATATCTGTTTTTAGTTTACTTAGTCAATGCTTTATAAATCCTAGTGCTCTTCTTTTCAGTGCATATATATTTTGGATGGATATTTCTTGTTGATTAATTGAACCTTTTATTATTATGTAGTGTACTTCCATATGTTTTTAACATTTTGATAGGTCTAAGGCTGTTTTGTCTGATTGTGACTTCTTCCTTCTTTTGTTTTCTGTTCTTCTGAAAGTTTGTTTTCCATCCTTTAACTTTGAGTCTATGGGTGTCCTTTGTAGTGAAATGTGTTTCCTGTAGGTACCATATTGTTAGGTCATGCTTTTTTATCTAGTTTGCCATTCTATGTTTTTTTCAGTGGTGCATTTAGTAGATTCACATTTAGGCTACTGAAATGTGAGAGTTTATGCCTGTCATGTGGGTCTTATAAAGTTCTTTTGCTTGTTTGGTTGTTTTCTTTTTAACTTTTGGGTTGCTGGATGTGTTTTCAAGTTTGCAGTCACAATGTATTCTCTATTAATTCTGATATTCTGGATAGTCTGTGGCTGTTCTTTTTTTTTTTTTTCATTCTTCTATGCTTAATACCTTTGGGGGGGGCTGGAGTCTCACTCCGTTATCCAGACTGGAGTACAGTGGCTGCTTCCCGCCACTGCAGCCTCGACCTGCTGGGCTCCAGTGATCCTTCTGCCTCAGCCTTCCAAGTAGCTGGAACTACAGGTGCGTGCTACCATGCCCAGCTAATTTTTTTGATTTATTGTAGAGATGAGGTCTCACTAAGTTGCGCAGCCGGGTCTTGAACCCGCGGGCTCAGGCGATCCACTCACCTCTGCTTAATACCTTTTAAGTGTCTCCTGTGCAGCTGGTATAGAAGCAACATAATCTCTTAGGAATTGGATATCTGGGAAGAATTTTGATTCTCTATCACTGATGAAGCTTAGTTTAGCTGGGTAAGAAATTGTTGGATGAAGTTGTTTATCTTTGAAAACTTTTAAGATTGGAATCCAGTCTCTTCTATCTTGTATTGTGTAGCTAGGTCTGCTACTATTCTAATTGCTCTTCCTTTCTCTCTTGATGACCTTAGAATTTTTCCTTTTATAACTACTTTGTGTAAGTGAATTACCATATGTCTTGGAGGTGGTCTTCTCATTTGATGCCATGTTGGGGTTTTCTACATCTCTTGCATTTGGATGGTCATGTCTCTGATGAGAAGTGGAAAGTTTTCTTGGATAACCTTATGGAATGTTTGTTTCAAGGTGTTCTTTGTCTCCTTTCTGCCTCAGGAATGTGATCAGGTGTAAGTTCAGGCTCTTAATATAGTTGTAAATTTCTTGGAGGCATTGTTCTATCTTTTTGAAACTTCTTTTTTATGTTTTTAATCATTTGGGTTAGTTCCATATTTCAGTCTTCAAATTTTGAAATTCTTTCTTCTGCTTGGTTAATTCTGCTTTCCATGCATGTCAATTTGATATTTATTTCATTCACTGTGCTTTTGTTAGCATCAACTCTGATGTCAATGCTTTCATTCTTTCCTCTTGCCTTTCATGATTTTTATTCATCTTCTACATCAATACTTCCATGTCAAGTTTTGTGGTCTGAGACCATTTGTTCTGTGGGGGTTCTTCATTGTTTATGTTTCAAAATCTGTATTCTCAGGCAGTCTTTCCAGTGGTCTGGGGTGTACCTGCATTCTCCCACTGATTCTTCTTTATTTGTGATGGATTTTCCTCCATTTGTTTTCACTTTCATCTCATTGCTCAGTGGGGGTTGGGGGTTGGTAGCTTTCACTTCTGCTTGTTCAAGCCCCTATTCTTACTTAGGTAAAGTGAACTACTTTGTGTCTTGGAGTTGGTCTTCTCATTTTATGCCATGTAGGGGTTCTTTACATCTCTTGCATTTGGATGGTTGTGTCTGGATTTATTCAATTTTGAAGCCAAACTGAGGGTGGAGGGCTGTGCTGTCTTTTTGCAGGTTTGAGATTTGATTAAAGTGTAATGATGAGAACTAAGATTCAGAAGATACCTATAGAGCACTGTATCTGCTGACTGGGGTGTGGACCCCTGGAACTCAATTTCCACCAAGTGACACTCTGATCCTTTGGTGGCAGTGTATGTATACCCCCTGAAGCCAAAATGAGATAAAAGATAGGAAAAGAGCAGAGAAGTAAAGAAAGGAGAAAAAAGAAATATGAAGGGAAAGAAGAAAGAAGTGAGAAGCCAACAGGCAAGCAAATAAACAGATAAACATACAAGTAAACAAAGAAACAAAACATAAACAAGGAAAAAAATTAAGATACACTCACCCTCAAATATACCCATACACAAAAAAGATGAGGGAGAAAAAGGGGGAAATCAAATTAGAACACACATACACAAAGATATGTATAGAGACAGTGAGTTAAAAACAAACAAGCAAACTTTTGTCTTGCACTCCCTCTTGTGACCATTTCTGGAACACCAGGTCCCTTTTATACTGGTGTGTCCCAAACTCCGTCACTTTTGGCTGGTAGAGGAAGGAAGCAGACTCTGGTCTCTAGACCATCCCCTCTGCTCTCCATGCTTGCTGATTAGGATACTCTCCAGGTGAGTCAGTTGCCCCATGAACTGATTGGGGAAGGGAGCTGGATCAGATCAAGAGTCTCTCCCACTCGTCTGCTGCTAGGTCACTCCAATTGCACACATCAGTGAAAGGTCCATTATTGAGGGTGGGGCGTCTTGGTTTCCATGCTGAAGCTGTCTCTCTGGGTGTCATGTACCTGTAGTATCCTCTCTGGTCAACAATGAGCAATCTCAGATGGGTGCAGAGATAATCCCTCAGCCTCAGGATGCAGGTTTCTCAATATTGTGCAAGTTAAAGGACATTTCTACCTGGATTCCAGGATAGAGAAAATGGCATAAGGCAGCGTCTTCTCCTCCAGTGGGAATCAGCTACGGATATTTTCCTCATGCTTTCTCCACTGACCCTGTTGCTAATGCTGACCTGTTGCCATAATCGGCGGTGTCGAACCAGGTTCCAGGTGCTGAGAGGAGGTTGATCTCTACCACTTTGCTCCATGAGATGTCCCAGGAATAGTGGTGTTCCCATGCAGAGACTCACACATTGCAACTTGTTCCATTGCCATCTTTTCCCTTTCCCCAGAACCAATGTTTTGAAAGTGAAAAAACCTGAGATGCGAAAACAAAAACACATTTTTAAAATATTAATCAGTCAAAAAGAGAGAAACCAGAATTCTCATCTTTTACTAAACATTTATTTGAGCACCTGATACATCCATAACTCATGCTAAATAAGAGGAATTGAATGCAAACCCTATCATTACAGTGTTCTTTGTAGCATGGTTCAAATACTTAAATATTCAGCCATAACTCAAAAGGTTAAATGCTATGAAATAAGTAGTACATATTTATCCATATTTGTTCAACAAATATTTTTAAAATGCCCATTGTGCATGTATTCCAAGCTATATGTTATCATTACGAGATAAAGTCTGTTCTTGAGGTGCTTATGATCTAATGGGGAGGCCAATATGAATGAATAAACTCTCTATTGTCTAGTAATAGTGATAATTTTCATTTTTTGATTGCTTGCTTCTTATTAAAGACTAGTCTAAACTTGCATAGAGTATTGAATCGTCATAACAAAATCTTGGTAAACATTATTTTTCTCTCTAGCATGTATATGTATTTAATGGAGCAGAGAGTAGTTAAAATAATTTGTTCAAGTTTATCTAGTAGAAGGTGGTAGAGCTGAAATTCAAAAGGTCTGACTTAAGATCCTACAATATTAATCCTATGAAAAACTGCATTTAGGATCTCTTGGGAAAACATTAAATAGGCGTAACACACATAAAATAACCAGAAAAGACTTGAAACTTGGTATAAATTATTTAGGTAGAGTGATACAAGTTATAGGCAGATGATACAACTCCATCTTATGCCTGCTATCAAAAATCATGTCTGGCAAAGCATCTTTGTTAGATTCTTCATTTATATTAGTGAAGCATCACTATTAATCTTTGAATTGAAATAACCAATTAAAGTAGTCTTTAATTTGACAGATTAGAGCTCTGCCATAATATTAAATAATGGTGTCTGAGATACATGGGTGGTATACAGTGTTCTGACCCTAACACATGATTAAATTTGCAAGATAATCCCAAATAGTTTGTCTCTATTTTTTTTACCCTTTCTATACATAAGAACAATTGTATGCAGAGCTACAGCTAATTAAAAGGACACACTAAGAAAACAGCCAGCAGACAAAGCTAACTGCTCTGGTCTCAGTTAGTAGTATTTGATAGTACTACCTTTGATGGCCACATCCTGGGCTGAAGCATGAATTGTGCAAGTTGCCAGGCTGACAGTTGTTGCTTCAGTGAGAAATGTGAAGAAATATAGGTTAATACATGTTAAATATGTTCAGTACATTGAGGTTGAAAGGTCCTGTTCTTGATAGAATGGAGATTTGACTAAATGTTACAATGACTTTGACATTTGTTGAACACAATAAACCTATAACTGTTTATTGTTCAATAATACTATTGTGTTTTACATTAAATCACTTCAAGCTTTAGCCCCCTCTCCTACCTTGAGGAGGTGAATCTCCTCTCACACTCTAATTTACTTTCTAAATAAGCTGTGTTTTCCAATATAAAATAAAGTAAAATAAAGTAAATCATTTCAGCAATATTGAGCTTAATAAAAAAACCAAAAAAAAATCTTTTTAAGAATTTATGAAGCCCTTAATTTCTCAAGGAAGATGATTATGAAATATAACTTGAACAATATATTTTTAGACCATGAGCATCTGCCAGGCAGGTTGTGGTAATATCAATGACCACATGAAAGCCAAAAGACATATGACTGCACATGAAGCAATAGCATATAATTTAGTAGGTTTTTTTTTTAATTTTAGAAGATTAAGCCTATTAATCTTTTTAGTTTAGAACATTAAGTTTGTGTCAGAGGGTGACTGACACCTCGCTTTGTAAAAAAATGCTTTTCAATTACCTCAGGTGCTTGTTTTTCTAAGTTATTTTTGCTCATTTTAGTTTCTAATATTCTTGTGGGTATATGCAAAGTGCAGTAATATTTGGTAATGCACTAATTTTATTTGTAGAACTTCACACATAGTTAAGTGATAACAATTTTATATCGGTGGCATCTGAAACTTCAGATAAAAAATCAGCTGATTTATTTCCAATAATGGTTCACACTTTTATTCAATTATGCTGTTGACATAAAATTTTAGAAGCATATTATTTCAAAAGTTAAACATTTGGTAATCTCAAATTATTTTACAAATTTGGTTAAAATGTTAAACATGATGATGCAATTATTTGTTGCTGCAGTGATATCTTATAAATCAATTAACTTAAGCATTACTAAGCTACTAAATTAGAAAACCTGGAGTAAAAGATGATAAAAATTGGGTCATTCTTGTCATGCCTAATTAAAACAGATTTGTGGGACCAGGGGAAAGACATATTCAGGGTACATTGGGGTACTCTGAAAATTTAATTTTCCACAAGCCTGTCTGTTGAACCTGCCTGTTGTAACCAGAAATCAGCTTTATCTAATGGATAATGAAATGACCTCCTGTAAATCTCTGACTAATTGTACCCATTTCCTTCACTTGCTGATCAAAAGTCTCCAGCTCTCCAGAACCTTACTGTTATAGCTGAACCATGAGTGAGAGTTGCCAACACACTGAGATTTATGATTTTGAGTCCTTTATTTGCAAGTGGTCAAGAGCAGGCTAGCACCAGAAAGAACTCTCAACCATGAATGGAGCAAGCAAGGGGTTTATAAAGGCCAAAACCACAATTTCATCAGAGCTGGGTGAAGTGCAAGCAGGAAATTTTGGTTATAGAACAGAAGAGAGCAGTTACAGTTACAGAACAGTTTGTCTTGATCAGTTACAGAACAGCAGCTTATCTGGGCTTCCTGCCAAGCAGGATGTGGTTCACTGCTTACTGGAAGGTTGGGGCAGTCATACAGAGGAAGAGTGCCAGGGGGAACTGAGAGGCAGAATGGTTGGGTTGCTAACAGGCATTTTATTCCTTCATTTTAGTTGTTTATGAGTCAAAGCATTGACTCATCTATTATGGGTGGGGGTTGTAATGGGCCCATATATACATGAGTTTTACAGAAGTGATTCGTTGTTTTACAAACCAGACTATTTAATTTAATATACAGGGTCAATGAGTAGACCAAGAAGGAGGAGAAGCAGAGGGCTGGCTAGACCTGTAATTAAGGTAGTTAACCATGGGTTTCAATTAAACAAGGTTTGAAACCAGGATTTTTTCTTTTTTCTTTTTTGGACTTCTGTTTAAATTTTCTCAAACCTTTTCGAGGGTGTTTTTAATGACTCCTGATTTATTGGCATAAAAACAGTGCTACACAGAGATCTCCTTTGGCACTCTAGATGAGTGTGGCCCTGTAGCCCCTCAAGCCCTGGCTTAAATTCTTTCTCATAATTAGCCAGGCCTGGTAGCGCCACGCCTGTAATTCCGGCTACTCGGAAGGCTGAGGCAGAAGGATCACCGGAGCCCAGCAGGTGGAGGCTGCGGTGGCTGGGAGTGGCCACTGCACTCCAGTCTGGGTGACAGAGTGAGACTACAACTCAAATAATAATAATAATAATAAATTCTTTCCCCTGGAGATGTTGCAATCAGGTAGATGTGACTGCCATGACTTTGTTGACCACTTGTGGATGTCTTGGAGACCCCATACACTGAGTATACAATGTGTCGATACTAGTTATGCTTGAGAAGTCTGGATTTCTAAAAAAGACAAATTACAACAGGCCAGTACCTATCATGCTTAAGGAGTCTATGTTTATGAAAAGACAAAGTCAACAAAGTTAATTTTTACCTACAGCATGTATTTCTCCTGGACATAGCCTTTACTTTTTCATCATTGTGCTAGGGTTTAGGGACAAGATAAAAGATTATTTCCCACTCTCAGTTTGTTATTTTTTTCCCCACTCCTGCTTTTGGAAATATTTTTATGATCCTGGGAAATGTGACAAAGATTAATCTTCCTTAACTGCTTCCTGCTGAGTTGGGCCATAGAGATGTTCTCTACCTATTTCCAAGGGCATGAATAGGAAACAGTGGCACTTTAGCCAAATACTATTTGGATTTATTAAAACATCAAGTGAGAGCATAGGCAAAAATTATTAATCAAACTGGTGAAAAGACTATTGCCCCAGAAACAATCCCGGAAAAGTAAAAGTAGTCCTATAAATTATATGTATGATTAGCTAAAGTCTCTAATTTATTAACATAAGTTGAAATATTGTCTTGTAAATTATTCATAGTTGCACTTTAATAAGGAAATACAGTTACTCTGACAAAGTCTGAAGAAAGAAAAATTGAAAACAGTAGAGACATGTAGTTAGGTTGTGGAGTGTCATATAAAAGGCTAGGCATATTAGAGAATGGGGAACAAACAATGTGTAAGTTTTATAAAACTATCACCAGATATTTTACTATTCTTTCTTGAGCTAACCTGATATTTAAATCTGCACTGTCAGAATCTGCAGCAAGCTTTCCACTGTCTCCTAATTTCAGTGATGTCATCTTTGACTAGCAATAAATTTTCTGAAAACTGAATGCAGAAAGCACTGAGGTCCATGTTTCCTTTAAGCTACTATGTCCAAGGATAGTTACTGTGAATGAGCTTTTTACCACTTGGGAAGGGAGAAGGGAGAGATTTAAGCCAAGTAAATATATAAATTATTATTATCCCCTACATTTAGGGAAATAGGAGTTGCATCAGGATGCTTGCATGATAAAGGTTATGATGCTTACCGTACCCTAGAGAGACTGAATTGAGAAGGCCAACAGGGTCACAGTTACTCTGAAAGTTACTTATTTAGCCAGAGTGATAGTTCAAACATTTTGGAAAAAAAAAAAAAAAAAAAAACCACCTTACTTTTTTTGTAAAAATGTGGGGGAGGGCTAACTGAATTTTGTTTCTTTCTTCTCCCTCTATTGTTTAAAGGTGAAAATTCATTTGGATAAGTCTATATGATTTTCACATGAATGGTCAGGACCAAAAGGCTGGCCCCTGTGTTAAGAAATTAATTTGCATTCCAATGCCCTAATATTTACCTGGGGGGTTGTTGGGATGATGGTGAGCCAGTACCCAGCAGTTTAGCAGATTTCCAGTTCTCCATAAGTGGCCACCATTTGTGAACTCAGTGTTCACTCCTTTCTTCAGAAGAGAGTACACCTGCTTCCCAATGGCTTTCTGTTCTGCACAGTGTACAAGATCCAGGAGGTTAAGGCCTTTTGGGGGCAAGTATGCTTTCAGTGCCCCCACAGACTTTACTCATAAGCAATAGACACCATCCCCTTAGCGGGTTTGCTTTTACCAGGTCTTTGATGGGCACTTGGAGTTTTGGTCACTAACAGACTGCCAATTGGGGTACTTCTTTGGCCCTCTGATTCTGCTTCCCTTCATGTTGGCACTGTTTCTTTTCTTAGCATTCTGGTTGAAAAATCTTTAAAGTTTTTAAATAGGTTATACATATGGAACTTTTTAACCATTTCTCTGTTTGTGATAGTCTTATGTAAAGTCCTTTAGAGTGAACAGACCACATAGATGTATAATAATCTGTCCCTACTTATTTATAATTATGAACAGGTAAAGTTGTTAAAAACCCTTATAAATTACTAAATTGTAGTCTTAGTTGTAAGGTGTGGACAATTAGGTGAGAGTGATCAGTTCCCATCCTCATTGTGTTTACATAGAGTGCCCAGTATTTTATTCATCTGACAGGAGAAATACCAAGCTTAGTAAAAGTGACTTAGGTGACAATGGCCAGTTCCCAAATCTTATTATGTCATACAGGGTGTTTAGTATTTAAAGCTTTACTTGTCTTATAAGAGGGTGCTAGTTAGGCACAACAAGTGGTTTAACCTTTTGTTTATAAAATACAACTTTAGCGAGCCTGATATAACAAACAGTGGTGTTATTTAGCACAAATGTGTTAACACATGGTAAAGTTGGATGCAAAATTTTACTAGAGCACTTGTATGTTTGGTTGGAAAAACAGATTAAAATTACAATTGACCTTTTTTTGCAGTTGGTTAATAGGATTAATTTACATGTTCCTTTACTTTTGTTTGGGAAGAAGGTTGATGTAATCCCAGTTTAGATATAACTTGAAAGAGATTTATTGTATAAAAAAATCAAACAACCAAGAACCTCAATATCTTTTTGTCACAACTATGCCCCTGAGGAGAGATCTGTTAAGTTGTATGGAAACCTGAATGGGCTTCCCAAGTACATGTGAGGGTGGTGACTTGCTGTAGCAAGTAGGGCTGCCAGGGGGTTATTATGCAGTGGGTGGAAGGGGGGAGAGAAGGTTGGAGGCTGGGGTTGGGTGCCATGAATGATAAATGAGGGATGACTCACCAAAGACGCAGAAAGGCATATCATACAGCTGTTGGAGTTTCAAGGTTCTTCGTGGAATCTCTTTGCCAACCAGAAAAGAAAAGAGCAAAGAAACCAAGCACTTCATCTCCCACTGTAAGGGTACTGGTGGCCTGAACTTTCCTTTGGGACCTTCTTCCCTCCCTAAGGAGCAGCCCTAAGTAGAGACCATCAGTTGTCCTCTGAGATCCAGCAGAAAAATTCTTTATCATACAGTCCAAGAGACTGGATGGTCAAGAAGCCTGTGACCCCATATTGTCAGACCAGTGAGAAAAACAAAACTGAAATCAGAAACTGAACTGAGATTCTATTCAGCCAATATCTTGACCTAATGAATAGTGTCCAAGGGACAGCCTCGTCAGGCCATGACTCCTTAAATAGAATTATGACCACAAACAGAAGAGTTTTTCCTAGGAGAATGCAGATGAACACAAGTATTTTTGAGGTGATGGGTAGCCAGTGGTCATTCCAACTCCCTCCTGGCCAAGTGAGAGGTTACAGGGCTATGGAATGTCTCAGGGGGCACCTCCCCTATAACTTCTCCACCAAGCTGGGGAGGGCCAGAGTGAGGTCATTTCCTGAGCTTGGTGAGTCTCACTGGGGCCTACAAATGTTCTAGCTGAACCATGAGCGAGAGTCACCAACACACTGAGATTTAGAATTTTGAGTCCTTTATTTGCCAGCAGTCAAGAGCAGTCTAGCACCAAAAAGAACTCTTGACCACGAATGGAGCAAAGTGGTTTATAAATACCAAAACCACAATTTCATCAGAGTTGGGAGAAATACAAGCAGGAAATTTCAGTTACAGAACAGAGCAGAACAGTTACAGTTACTAGAACAGTTTGTCTTGAGCAGTTACAGGACAGCTTATCAGGGCTTCCCATCCAGCAGGATGTGGTTCACTGCTTACTGGAAGGTTGGGGCAGTCATATGGAGGAGGGAGGTGAGGGGGAACTGAGAAGCAAAATGGTTGGGTTGCTAACAGACATTTCATTATGAGTGCAAATGAACTTTCACAAAGAGCAATACTCTACGTTTCTCTCTCTCTCTTTTTAAAAATAAAACCTCTAACGTTCTCCTTGTTCTTCAGACATATTGAAGACCACTTGATCTCCATGCATGCCCCGAATTGTAATTCATTATGCTTAAATAAAGCATTTTAATTTCAGAAATATGTCTCTATATTTTTTTTACTTCAGCACTGGGAAATTAGATGTCATAGGTAACTAAATTATTAAACCAAGAAAATTAGTGAAAAAAATGCATATTCATGATTGGTAGTAGTGCACAAATAATTTATGAATTTATTCAATCAAGGTGCCATATTTGTAACAGTATAAACTATGAATGCCAAAAGTTAAAATATGTCTATATATAGGTGGTAACTTCACATTTTAAACAAAAACACTGATGCTGACTAGAAAAACATATTTCAGTGTAGTAGTGTGCATCTCTTTGCTTCTTTTTATCAACAAATAAAACTATATTTTTTAAGGAAGAGGTCTTAATTTTATTTGCTTTTTGATCACTTGGGGATCTTTAATCAAAATATCCAATGAGTGAAGACTCAAAACTTCAGTTTTTCAATCTTTCAATGAATTGCAGTTATTGAGGACAAAATTGGCAAAAAATAAAAAATAAAATTAAAAAACCCTTAAGTTAAATTTGTATAAATGCAAGACATGAACTGACAAATGTGAGTTAGTTGTTGAATAATTATAATAATGTTTATTATAATAATTTTATAATTGAATTTTCAAATATATAAACTTAAGAGAAATATTTTTTAAGTTGGCCTATATTAATATTTGTGTTTATACTTCTGACTGAAAAGTAATAAAGATAAAAATGTGTACAATTTCACAGCATATATATTTGGCAGATCATTAAAAACAATTGTAAACAAAGAGCACATGATGACTCTTTCTTGTAAGTATAATAGTATAAAAAAGGTTTTAAAATAAAAGCAAAAAGGCAATATTGTAATATATTTGAGCTAATATATTAACACATTTTAATTAGCAAACTATTTAATGTAGAACATCTAATTAGGATAATTTATTTTTCATTGACTGTTCAGATCAGCACCTACTGAACGACTATTTCTCTATTAAAAGGTCAATTTTATTATATAAATATATAAAACTATGTAAATATAACAATAATACTTAGACATATATCTTAAAATTATATAAAGAGTTGAAAGATTGTAATAATTAAAAAGCAATGTTGAAGAAGATTATAGGAAAGTTTATGACAACATTTTAATTAATAAAACCCAATAAGTAACTGTGAGATGTACAGAAGGGTGTTCTTACAAGAAGGAGGGTGTGAAGGTTGAATAACAATAGATTTTTTTTAATCAATTGTGCTTTAGGAAATTATTGACAGTTTTGCCCAGGTTCTTGAAAACATTATTTATAATGAAATCAATTAAAACTATATTTGCTATAAGTTCTATAAGGTGTATAAAACCCTTAATTTAATTTAGTAGCTCTTCCCCTGAACAGGTTTATTTTAGTAAAAAGCAAAAACAAAAGATTTTTAAATCAAATATTACGATTAAAAAAAGAGAAAAAAAGAATTCTTCAACTTTCTGGTTATGCACAAAGACCATGAAGACTTACCCGAGTGCAACACTGAATTTTTGTGGTGTTGTTCATTTTGTGCTTAAATTGTGTTTTTTTCCAGCTGTATAAAATGGACTTTCTGAAGTTTAAATAGTCTGATTTTACCCATGGTGTTCTGTGTTTGCAGTGCAAGTGTTGCTGTAATTCAGAATTATCATAAATGTCTCTTTTCTTAGCGTTCCATTTTCTTTCAATGTAGTGTGAAGTGTCTAATCCTTTTCTATGAATTCCAATTTGCCTTAACTCTTTTGCTACTATAGCTGTTTCAGTAAAAGTTAGTTCAAACTAATGGTGTAGAATGTTTTGACCAAATGAGATAGTCTATTATGCCTTGTAAAACAGCAGCATAGGGCTTTTACAAGTTAACCAATAAAAGTTGCTAAAATTTTGACTTTTTAACATAATAATAATACTTTTTTACTAAAAAAACTCTTTTTTTAACTTCAGAAAAATATCTATTGCCTCTAATCTTATGCTTGTTAGTAGAAATCAAAGAGGCAGAAGAAAAGTAGCATCATATTTTATACAATAATATGCCTAGAACTACATTATGCCCTCGCACAAGATTAAAAATGTGGGTGTATTAAGCATCTGAATCCTATCCTCTGCTCAATCTTGCTTTAAAATACTTGGAGTCACACCTGTCTTGGAGTCAGGGGAAAGGAGGATACTTTGAGACCCTGACAAGGAAAGAACAGGTGGGTTTTTTTTTAATGAAGCTAGCAGTCAAATGTAAACCCTAAAATTCTGTATACCCTCCTGTGTGGTCAATTCACCCTTAAATAGGTGGGTCAAACAATAGCTAAGTCCCCGAAAGACTTCTGGAAAAGTTTCTGAAATTTCAGACTGGATGGATGGGGAACAAAGACTCAGAATATTTGAAAAGGAACAATATTTTTATTTTTTGTTTTTTAACTATTTTATTACAGAGTTGTGCATTAAAAGTCAGGACAGGTGCAGGTTTGGGCCTCCATCTGGTCCTCACTTTCCATGGTTTTGGACTAGGCACCTTTGTGTTGTTACCTTTACCCCCACCCCACCCAGCACTGCCCAGTGACTGCTGAGTCCTCCTTGTGCTATTGTGATTATTTATGTTCAGGTCCTACTTAAGAGTGAGAACATGTGGTTTTCAGTTCTTTGTTTCTGTAATAGGTCACTAAGTATGATGATCTCCAACTCCATCCAATTTATTGTGAAGTCCATGATTTTGTTCTTCTTTATAAATGTGTAATACTCCATCATGGTATGTACCACCTTTTATTATCCAGTGCACTTTCCATGATCAGTAGGGTTGGTTCCATGTTTTTGCTACTGTGAATAGTGCGACTATAAACATATATGTGCAGGTGTGATTGTTAGATCATATGGAAGGTCAATTTCTTGTTTCTTTTAGAAATGCTACACTATTTTTCATAGAGGTTAACTAGTTTGCACTTGTACAAGGTCAATGTGCAAAAGACAGGCAGAAAACCAAATAAAAAGCACAATCCCTTTCACAATTGCCACATCAAAAAAATGAAATACCTAACCAGAGAAGTAGGTGAAAGATCTTTACAATGAAAATTAGGAAACACTGATCAATAAATAAATAAATATATAAATACAGATGACACAAGCAAATGCAAAAACATATCTTGCTCATGGATTGGAAGAATCAATATTGTCAAGATGCCCATCATACTCCAGGAAATCTGCAGATTCAACGCAATAGCCATCAAATTACCAACATCATTCTCTTCAGACCTGGAAATGACAATACAGAAATTCATATGGAAGCACAAAATAGCACAAATAGCCAAAACAAGCCTTAGTAAAATAAAGTGGGAAGTATCACATTTCCATACTTTAAACTTTACTATAAGGTTACAATCATCAAAACATCCTGGTACTGATATATGAACAGGCATAAAGATCAATGGAACAGAACTGAAATTCCAGAAGCAAAAACTTGATCTCTCAAACAACTCATCTTTGCCAAAGCCATCAATAACAACCACTGGGGAAAGGAGACCTCATTTAGCAAATTGTTCTGGAAAAAGTGGCTGACATGCAAAAGAATAAAACTAGACCTCTACCTATCACCATATGCAAAAATCAACTCTAATGAATCAAAGACTTTTTTGTAAATCCTCAAACTATAAGAATTGTAGAAGAAAATGTAAGAAACACACTTATGCACATATGAGTAGGCAACCAACTTTTGATCAAATCCCCAAAAGCAGATACCATAAAACCGATGATAAACAAGTGGAAAAAGGGATACTTTGGAAGTGGTATGACTCAATCTAGAAACTGACACAGAGCAACAACAAATTATTGCAAAAGTATATAGTTTAAAGTGCTTTGCAATATACAGATCAGTGTCTATTATAATCCTATAAATTAGAAACATAAGCTTAAGGATGTATCCTTTATCTGAACTCAAGCCCAATATGTATTAACCATTCCTTTTCAATAAATTGCTGAATATTTGGATTATCAGATCAATATTTATATTTTCAGGAAAGACTAGAATATTATCGTTGTTATTCTATTAACCTAGATTTCTAATATAGTCAGTGCTTTTCCAATATCCTAAGGTATCTTCAAATATGAAAATCCAAATATTGATATGTTTTCACCAAACATAGCAATATTTAGATCTCAAAAATAATTCTATCAATCAATAGTTTTTTTTCTTCATGATACCAAATAATCTGCTTGACTTTTTCCCTCACTGAATTGAATAAATTGAATAAGAATCAATCTGAATAAATTGGGGTTTTTTTAATAACTGATTTATTTTGTTAATAGATGCTTTTGTTTTTAATGTTTTCCATAAACCGGATCATATGATTTGGTTTAGATATGAAAGAAACTGTTTTTTAATTTTTTTAATTTTAATTAATTAATTAAATAATTAATTACAGAGATGTGGGGTACTATTCAGTGTTAGGTATATAAACATTAATCATGCAGGTACTCTTGTTGATGAGGTATGACCCTCCCTCCCCTAGCAGTTTCCCTCAACTGCCAATCCCGTCCCTTTCCCTGACTGCTTTCCACTACAGCCAATCACTTTCTTATAGCATTATAATTGTTCAAGGTCCGTTTGTGAGTGAGGACATATGGAACTCAATTCTTTGTTTCTGTGATAAATCACTGAGTATGATCGACTCCAAATCCATCCAAGTTGATGCAAAGTCCATATATTTGCCCTTCTTTATGGTTGCATAATATTCCATTGTGTATATGTACCACATTTTTTTTATCCAGTCTAGCTTTGGTGGGCTACTCAGTTGGTTCCATGTTTTTGCTATTGTGAATAGAGCTGCAACAAACATACGTGTGCAGGTATCTTTGTCATAGAATGATTTGAGTTCTTCTGGGTATATTCCCAATAGGGGAATTGCTGGGTCATATGGAAGGTCAATTTCTAGTTCTTTCAGAAATAGCCACATTGTTTTCCAATGAGGTTGCACTAGTCTGCATTCCCACCAGCAGTGTAGAAGCATTCCTTTTTCTCTACATTTTCGCCAGCATCTGTCGTTGTTGGTTTTATTAATAATGGCCATTCTTACAAGGGTTAGGTGGTATCTCAATGTGATTTTAATTTGCATTTCTCTGATAATGAGTGAGGCTGAGCACTTTTTCATGTGTCTGTTGGCGGCCCATATATCTTCTTTTGAAAAGTGTCTATTCATGTGTTTTGTCCACATTTTAAAGGGTCTGTTTATTTTTTGCCTTTCAGTGCATCTGTGTTCCATGTAGATCCTATATGTTAGGCCTCTGTCAGATATACAGTTAACATTATTTTTTCTCATTCTGTGGGCTGTCTCCCTGCTTTCTTGATGGTTTCTTTTGCTTTGCAGAAGGTTGTTAATTTGATGAGGTCCCACTTGTCTATCTTATTTCTTAAGGTATTGGCCCTTAGGGTTCTGGATAGGTATTTGTTGCCAGCTCCAATTTCCATAAGGGTGTCTCCTGCATTTTCTAGGATTTCTAAAGTTTGAGGTTTTACATTTAGATCTTTGATCCATTTAGAGTTTGTTTTGTATATGGTGATAGGTAGGGGTCCTGTTTCAGTCTTCTGCATGTGGTCAGCCAGTTTTCCCAGCACCATTTACTGAATGGGTTCTCCTCTCCCCAGTAGTCTTTGTTGGAGGCTTTGCAAAGATGAGTTGGTTGAGGAATTGAGGCTTTGCTTCTGTAATCTCTATCCTGTTCCATTGGTCTATGTGCCTGTTTTTGTACCAATACCAAGCTGTTTTGATTACTGTAGCTTTATAGTAGAGTTTGAGGTCTGGAAGTGTGATACCTTCTGCTTTGTTTCTCTTGCAAAGGACTGTTTTGGCTATTCATAATCGTTTATGTTTCCATATGAATTACTATATTGTCATTTCCAGATCTGAAAAGAATGATGTTGGTAACTTAATGGGTATTGCGTTGAATCTGTAGATTGCATTTAGTAGGATGGACATCTTAACAATGTTGAATCTTCCTATCCATGATCATGGGATATTTTTCCATTTGTTTGTGTCTTCTTGGATTTCTTTAGGCAGTGTTTTGTAATTCTCATTGTAAAAGTCTTTCATTTCTCTGGCTAGGAAGATGCCGATGTATTTCTTTTTTTGTGTGTGTGGCTATTGTGGATGGGATTTTGCTTTTTATTTGGGTCTCTGCCTGCTTGTTGTTGTTATGTAGGAATGCAACTGACTTTTGAAGTTTATTTTGTACCCTGAGACATTGCCAAAGTCCTTTATCAGTGTCAGTAGGTTTTTGACAGATTGTCTTGGATTTTCACGGTATAGGATCATATCATCAGCAAAGAGGGATAACTTGACTTCCCCTTTTCTTCTTTGGATACCCCTGATTTCCTTCTCTTGTCTAATTGCCTGGGCTAGAACTTCCAACACAATATTGAACAAGAGGGGTGAGAGTGGGCAGCCTTGTCTTGTTCCAGTTTTCAGGGAAAATGTTTCTAGTTTTTGTCCATTTAGCAATATGTTAGCTGTGGGTTTGTCATAGATGGCACTTATAATTTTGAGGTATGTTCCTTCTATGCCTAGGTATTTGAGGGTTTTTATCAAGAAGGGATGTTGAATTTTATCAAAAGCTTTTTCTGCATCTAATAAGATAATCACGTGGTTCTTGTTTTTACATCTGTTGAAGTATTTAATTACATTTATGGTCTTGCGAATGTTGAACCAACACTGCATCCTGGGGATGAAATCTACTTGGTCATGAAGGATGATTTTTGAGATATGCTTTTGGATCTGATTTGCTTGAATTTTGTTGAGGATTTTTGCATCTATGTTCATAAGGGATATTGACCTGTAATTCTCTTTCTTTGTTGCATCTTTACCCGGTTTGGGTATCAGTGTAATATTAGCTTTGTAATATGATTTGGGGAGAATTCCATCTTTTTTCAATTGCCTGGAATACTTTCAATAGGATTGGTGTCACCTATTCCTTGTATGTTTTGTGGAATTCTGCTGCAAAGTCATCTGATTCAGGGCTTTTTTTTTTTGTAGGCAGTTTTCGTATGATAGCATCAATTTCCTGGGTTGTTATTCGTCTATTCAGTGTCTCAATGTCTTCTTGTTTCAACTTGGATAGGTTTTGTGATGTCAGAAATTCTTCCATTTCATCTAGGTTATCAAGTTTATTTCTATATAGGTTTACATAGTAATCTCTGATAATCTTTTATATTTCTTTGGAGTCAGTTGTGATTTGATCTTTTGTATTTCTGCTTGTGTGTATCTGGGTTTTTTCTCTCTTTTTCTTGGCCAATCTGGCTAGGGGCCCATAAATCTTCTTAATTCTTTCAAAGAACCAGCTTTTTGTTTTGTTGATATTTTCTATGCTATTTCTGTCTTCTATGTCCTGTATTTGTGCTCTTATTTTTGTGATTTGGATTCTTCTGCTAAAGTTGAGGTTTTGGTGGTCTTCTCTTTCCAGTTCCCTTTGGTGGTTTGTTAGTATCTCCAATTGTGATCCTTCCATTTTCTTGATATGTGCTTATAGAGATAAAAATTCTCCTTTTAAAACTGATTTCATGGTATCCCAGAAGTTTTGGTAAGATGTTTCTTCATTTTTATTTGTTTCCAGGAATTATTCAATTTCTTCTTTGTTTCAGTGTTGACCCAGTTGTTGTTCAGCATCATGCTGTTTAGTGACAATGTCTTTGCAGGTTTTCAGAAAATTTTCTTGGTGTTTATCTTTATTTTTATTCCACTGTGGTCTGAAAAGGTGCATGGCAAGATCTCAATCTCATGAAATTTGTTTGATTTATGGCCAATGATGTGGCCGATCTTGGAGTACGTTTCATGTGGTGTTGAGTAGAATGTATATTCTGTGGGTGGAGTGTTCTGTAAATATCAATTAAGTCCATTTGTTCAAGAGTCTCACTGAGGTTCTGGATGTCCTTTCTGATTTTTTTCTTGATGATCTGTCCAGGGTTTTGAGCAAGGTATTAAAGTCTCCTGCTATGATAGTGTTAGAGTCAATCTCTTTTTTAAGTTTGCCTAAAAGCTGCTTTATGAACATTGGTGCTCCTATATTAGGTGCATATATGTTTAGGATGGATATTTCTTGTTGTTGAATTGAGTCTTTTATCATTATATAGTGACCTTCTTCATCTTTTTTGATTTTTGGTAGCTTAAAGGTATTTTGTCTGAGATTAAGATTGCAAACTCAGCTTTCTTTTGTGTTCCATTCGCCTGAAAATTTGTTTCTATCCTCTTACTTTGAGTCTGTGAGTGTCCTTTCTGGTAAGATGAGTCTCCTGGAGACAATATATTGTTGCCTCATGATATTTGATCCATTTTGCCATTCTGTGTCTTTTCAGCGGTGCATTTAGTCCATTCATATTCAGGCAAATTACTGAAACGAGGGTTTATTTTTGTCATGATGTTCTTATAGAGTTGCTGCTGGACTTTTTTGTTGTCTTTCTTTTGTTTTTTGGAGTTGGTTCATGTGTGCTTTCAATCTTTTTCCTGTGCTCTTGTGAAGAACATTTTTGTTCTTTTTCCCTTTTCTTCTGTGTTTAATACTTTCTTAAGAGTTTCTTGTAGGGTTGGTCTGGAGGCATCATAAGTTCTTAGGGATTGGGTGTCTGGGAAAGATTTTAATTCTGCCTCACTGATGAATCTTAGCTTGGCTGGGTAGGTTATTCTTGGTTGAAATTGTTTATCTTTGAAAACTTTGAATATTGGACTCCAAGCTCTCCTAACCAAAAGGGTTTCTGTAGATAAATCTGCTGCTATTCTGATTGGTCTTCCCTGGTACGTAGTCTGACCTTTTCTTCTTGCTGCTTTTAGGATTTTTTTCTTTTATACCTACTTTGTTCAGGGGGATTATTATGTGCCTAGGAGTTGGTCTTCTCATTTGTTGTCATGTTGGGGTTCTCTGAATTTCTTATGTTTGAATTTTTACACCACTAATGAGGTGAGGGAAGTTTTCTTGAATGATTCCATGGAATGTTTGTTCCAGGGTTGTCTCTGTCTCTCTTTCTGTCTCAGGAAGGCCAATTACTCTTAGGTTGATTCTCTTCAATTAATCACTCTTCTCTTGAAAGTTTTGTTCCATTTTTTTAAGCTTCTTTTCTATGTTTTTGACAGTTTGGTTTAGTTCAATACTTTGGTCTTCAAGTCTGAGATTCTGTCTTCTTGGCTGTCTACTTTCCATGCTTATTAGTTTGTTATTTATTTCAATCACAGTATTCTTTACTGCTGTTATCTCATTTATCTACTCCTTCCTATTTTCCTCTTGTCTCTCCTCACTTCTTTTTATTCTCTCTATTAGTGTCTTGATGTCTCGGTTTGTAGTATGTGACTAGTCATTCTGGGGGCTCTTCATTGTTTGCATTCCAAAGTCTATTTTCTCAATATCTGATCTCCCAGGGGTCAGTGTGAGACCTGTATTCTTCTTTTGATTTTCCTTCATTTGTGTGGATTTGCCTCCCTACTTTTTCCTTTTTATTTTTTTCCCTCCCTCTGCCTTCTTTAAATCTGTTGTTCAAGGGTGGCAGGGTTGTTTATTGCTTCTGTTTGTTCAATCTCCTATTCTTCCTTATGTGAATCTTCTGTTTTTGTTTGATTCTGAGGCTGGACTGTAGTTTGAGGGTTATACTTTTGCAGCTTTGAGATTTATTTGAGAGGGAAGCTGTGTTTCAAAATTTATCTGCAGATCCCAATATCCACTGACAGGTGTATGGATATGCTGAATGCTGCTTCCCTCTGCCTTGTAATCTTTTCATGCAGTGGGAGTATTGATTTGCTCCCAGGAAGCAAAATGACATAGGAAAAGGGAAAGAAATGGAACAGGGAGGGGGGAAGTGGAAGGTGGAGACAGGAGAGTAAAAGGGAGAACAGACAGAGGTACCCACTAATAAATGAAAATAGACCTGAAGACAGATAAGAGTAAGAGAAAACAAAACAAAACAAAAAAACAAGCAAACAAAAAATAGTAACAACAAACAAACTAGGACATATAATCTTACAGACACACAAGCTGACCAACCTCCTTAAGATGTACTGTTCCCTTACACAACCATGAGGTCTTAGCTCCCAAGTTGGAAGGTTAGGCAGAGTTGGGTGCATGAATCACTGCAGGTCTCTGCCTGGTCATAGGGCTCCAGCTGTTCTCTGTTGCCACTGTAGTCAGGGGCGAGTTGGGGGAAGTTGAGTGCAAGACTGCTGGGTATTGGTGGTCAGCATAATGGTCAAGGTGGCTAGGAGGTGAGGCCATGTAGCCACAAAGGGAGCCCAGAGTTCCACAGGGAAGGAGCCTTGGACCTCCCTGGCGGTGGAGGCTTGGGGCCTAGTGGGGTACTTCAGTCAGGGGGGACGTTTGTAGTTTTGAGGGGCGGTCACATAGGGACTGTGTGGGCAGCAGCAGCTCAAGGCAGAGTTGGGCACTTCAGCCAGGGTGGGGACCTGGAGCTCTGAAGTGCCTGGATAGTGGCCTGGAATTCCAAGGCACTGGGGCATGGATGCTGGGGGCCTCCATGGGGGTGGTGGCTTGAGGTGGGGCTGGATGCTTCAGTCCAGGTGGGGTCCCAGAGCTCCGAGGCACGGGGACTGGGGGCCTCTGTGGGGGCAGCAGCTCAAGGTGGAGCTGGGCGTTTCAGTCTGGGTGGGGTGCAGAGCTCCAAGGTGGGCGCTGGGGGCCTGCATGGGCAGCCTCGGCTTTGGGTCTGATGGGGGCTCCAGGGAAGGATGCAGCCCGCAGTTCTGAGGGGTGGGCGCCACGGCCATCCTGGACAACAGCGGCTTGAGATGGGGTTGGGCACCTCACCCAGGGTGGGGACCCATAACTCTGAGGGGTGAGCACCTGCTGCAGCTTTGGGCCCTGCGCAAGGTGCTTCAGCCAGTGATGGAGTCTATTGTTCTGACGGGCAGGCGTGGAGGGCCTCCACGGGCTGTCACGGCCTGAGACTGGGCTGGGCCCCCAGCCAGGGAGGGAACTGGCAGTGGCTGGGTGCTGGCAAATCAGTGTAGCCAGCAAGGGAACCCAGATCTCCACAAGGCAGTATTCGAGGGCCTCCACAGGCAGCAGCAGGCCGCTTGGGGCTGGGTGGGATGGCATGCCAGGGAGGGAGCTGGGAGCTCTACGCGGCTGGGACCGGGGCCGTCTGGGGCTGAGCAGCAGCAGCAGAGGGGCCACGGTAGCTGGCAGTACGTGGGATGGAGAGTCTCCAGGCCTTGGACCGGTGCGGCTGGCGGTGGATTGGGGGTGGGGGGAGGAAAGCAAGAGTCTTTATGGGAACTCACTTTTGGAGAATCTCACAGTCCCACTTGTGCCGTCACCATCTTACCAGAACTCCTTGAAAGTAATTTCTTTATGGATAAAAATAAATATCTAATTTAAATGGATGTGTGGATGTAATTAAAACATTATACTACACATTTACATAGATGCAAAGTTTTTGCATCAATATTTTTGACCTCAAGGTTGTAAGTAATCATGTATAATTGCTTTAGTTTCTATTAAAATAATTAGATTACAGTGATGCAGTTTCAAATATGTATGTGTATTTTTGAAGTAATTATTAGTGATTAGCTTCTACATAGATCCTATCAGCATTGTAATTTGAATCTTGCTTTCAGTAAGTTACTGATACTTAAGGTATTTGAGTTGCTGTTTGTTGAAGAAAAACACATTCTGTACCTGGAACATAATTGAAAAACTCTGACCTGGACTACATTCAAATATATATTATAAATATCTGATATAAAAGTATAACTCTCATTCTCTTCTCCATAGCTGATTACATGATATTGTTATTTGTTATTTTAATATTGACCAAAATTTTAAAAAATTATTTCTGCTTTTGTACCACTACTTTATATGTACAATCTTTCTTCATGACATCTGAAACACTATTTTTCTTTCTTCTTTTTTTGAGTTGGAGTCTCACTCTGTTGCCCAGACTGCAGTGCAGTGGCACGCTGTTGGCCACCGCAGCCTCGACCTGCTGGGCTCCGGTGATCCTTCCGCCTCAGCCTTCCAATTAGCTGGAATTACAGGCGCACACTACCACGCCCGACTAATTTTTTTTTCATTTTTGTAGAGATGAGGTCTCGTCAATTTGCCGGGGCGAGTCTTGAACCTGCAGGCTCAGGCAATTCACTCACCTTGGCCTCCCAAAGCATGGGATTACAGGCTGAGCCACCGATCCCGGCTACTTTTATTATACCTTGCCTGGCCACATAATATACACACACACATGCACACACACATACACACACACATGCACCATACCACACAATAATGAATTTAATAAAGAAAAAACAATGTAGATTACTTGAGTTCCTATAGTTCAGCAAACTACATTAGCCCTGTAAAAGTACAAGGTTAGATAGATTTCAAGATTCTCAAATAAAAAACTCTTAATGGTATGAAATAAATCCTTGCATAATATCAAATTTATTTATCTTCATATCTGTAGTCCCTCTATAGCCATCTCTACTTTCCTATTCAACCTCATTTTCCAATACTCCCTAAAATGTCCTCTCCATTACAATTTGACTGCTGTCATTACTGTCTTAATAACGATTTTGTTTGTCTATTTTTTAGTTCACTCCCTCTGCAGTTTTTTGGTTTAATATGGGAAAGCAATAAAATGGCTATCTTATTACTCAATCTAAAGATAGGAGTTTTGGAGTCATCTCTTATTTTTAATGTATTTTTTTGTAAAATTCAAAGTGTATTTTATAAGCTATCATAATTTTATATCAAAAGCCAGTTTTATTATCATTATTGTGGTAAAACTAAATTCAATTCAGTAAATATTTATTGAGGCTATGCTCTATTCCAGGTACTCTTTTAGGTATTGGGGATATAGCAGCAAGCAAATAGAGAAGTATGCTTCTCTCATTACTTGCATATCGGAGGAGGGGAGACAACAATGAACATTCAATACAATAAAGAAAGATAATTTCCTATAGTGAAAACTGGTATAAGGTAAGGAAATAAGATGATGTGATTGAGAATTGAGAGGTACTGGAAGGAAGCAGACCTGGGGAAATTGCTCCTAAGTATTGATGATTATGTTTTATAATCTCAAATTAATCTATGGATAATATTCGTTATTTTTAAACTAAATTTGAAACATCTATTTACTCTTTCTAAAATATATTGTGGACAAAGTACAAAATGGTTTTGGGTCATTGAAGTGAATTATGTAGGCTTAGGAAAGTATACTTAAAAAGAAAAACCTCTTTAAAATTAGGTAGATTTTGTTTCAACTCCTAGTGCTAATCTAGTCCTATTTAAGCTGTTAGGTTTTTTAATTGTATAAATTGGAGGAAAACATAAAGCAAATGGTGTAACATCTAGCAAAAAACAGATATTTGAGAAAATTTGTTTCCTTCTTTTCATGGCCTTAATTTTCATGAACGTCTAAAATCTTTTTATTTCTTGTTTTCACAAGTCCCTAATCTATTATGTATAGTATCAATTCCTATCTGATACATGAATCCATTTAAAAGTCTCAAGTTATTTCTTTTTTGAAATCACTCCCACTCATTGCCATTTATTTTCTGTTTAAATACATCCACTAATAAGAAAACACATTTTCTATAACTCACCTCAGTGGTGCATTGAGGCCTGTCTGAGATTCAGAAGAGAAGAGGAGTCAAATGTATGGGAATTATCATTAATTGAAGTAATAGATTATGACTATACATCATTATTTAAATAAAATATAAATATCAAATTGCTATCTAATAGTATTATTAGAATACTAATTGAATGTGATATTTCAAGATTGAATTAATATTTTCAAGTTGATCATATGACATTTTCCACTACTTATAAAAACAAGTGTTTCTGATAGAGTTAATGGTAGAACATGGGGGAGAAGAAAAGGAGAAACAAATTCATTTTTTGTGTGTAAAAACCATCTACTGTTTTAGTAACTGCTATATTTGAAAACCCTGACAGCCTGTTCCTTTATTCAAGAACATTTATTCCCATATGTTTTGTGGTCCCATATCACAGAAATTACCTGTTGGAAGAGTTATTGCTTCAGGCAATAATGAGACCATAAATCTGTTAGCTTCCCTGAAGGTCCCTGGAAACACACAAGAGCTGTTGGGGCTGTTGTTTCCTTGAAAAGTGTAAAATCATCATTTTTGTTGATATTCATTTAAATCAGGCAAGTTTCTCCACTTGGGGCAGAATTGCTTTGATAGAAACTAAATCATGAGGTCTCCAACTCACAGCAGTTGGAGACACTTTGATTGAACAAAGCAATTATGTTTCTGAAAATAAGATTGCTTGACAAAGAACATCCAAAGTGTGTATTATATGAAGTTTGCATTTGGAGATCATTCATGCTCTAGGCAAGCAAGAATTCTCTGACAATTTGCTCACTAACTAGCAAACCTTTAGCAGAGATTGTGTGGAAGAGATGTAGTGGTAATATATATATCTCCTTAACACTTATTATTTTCTATAATAAATAACAACTATTTTCATTCTATTAAAATGGAGAAACAATTCCACATGCAGGAATAGAATTATATGGAAATAAATTGATTTACAGAGTTGTATCCTATTGGAAATAACATTTGACTTGGAATCAGAAAATCTGAGTTCAAATTAGCTTTGTAACCTTTACTAGCTATGGGGAATAGCCTACCTGAGCCTGTTTTCACATCTATGAAAAACATTATTACCCAGGGTGTACCTAGTGAAAGGGTTGCCAGTTCATCACTCATTAATTCCTGTGTACAAAGACCCTAAAACTTTTAGGATAAAGGAAGTCTAAGAATACTTCTTCCTTTAGATAAGCCTAGATAGTCAGTGAACATCTGTAACCATTTTGAATTTGTTCTGTTTTTATGTCCTTCTAAGAGTTTCCTCACACGCAGTTGCTCAGATAATGTTGTAAAATATGTTCAAATCCCTTCTCTTTAATTTTATTTTAGATAGATTCAAATATTCATTTAATATTAAAGATATGAATTTTGTTGTTCATCACTGCAGAAATACAAGTGATAATAAATAAAGGAGATAACAAATATTAAAAAGAGCTTATAAATCAGAAAATATTTAACTTTAACTGAGCATCCGCCAGATACCATACTTATTTTTAAAAATATGTATGTGAAGTTGTTTTAGAAAAACAGAGACCTACAGAGATTAGGTGACTTGTCTAAGATAAGACATAGAGAGGAAAGATGAAATTTGAATTCCAGCAGTTCTGAGGTCAAAAACAATGCTTACCATTATACTATGTTGCTTAACAAGAATAGCAGTTTCAGGAATAGTATTCATTGTTCTTAGCTCCTATTCTTTATACAAATGACTTTGTGCTCTTTTATTCCTCAGGACAGAGTTGGCCAAATTGTTAGTCTCTTCTCTAGTTCAGAGCGATTCCTACTCCCAAACCTGTGGTTCATCAGAATGAATAGTACAAAATAAAATATTGGGAATAAGAAGTTGGACTTCTGGTTCTGGCATTTACTAGCTGTAAATTTTTGAGTCACCTGCTGAATCAGTCTGAGATACAGTTTTTTAATATATAAAATGCTATAAAATCTATAAAATGATAATGTTTAAGTTTCCAAGAGTTTTCACAATATTAAATTAGTTAATGTACACAAATGGCCTAGACTATTGCCTGCACATTTATATAAAACACATATTAGTGGTGGTAGAAAAATAACCAAGTATAATTTTCTCATGGCAACCTGGAGAGATTTAGAGTTTATAATACTTAGTGATCTATCACAGAAACATAGATCTGAGTACTACATGTACTCACTCATAAGCAGACCTTGAACATTTATCATAATACTCTAAGAAAGGATTGGAAGTAGTGGGACACTGCCAAGGGAGAGAGGGGGATCATAAAATACCAGTAAGGATACCCAAACATTATCTGTACGATGACCACTTATGTACCTAACCCTGAACTGTATGCCACATCTTTAAAATACAAATAAAATAGTTTTATTGTGAATCCCTGCCTCCTGCAATTGAATCACTTGAATTTGCATGGTTGTTGGGTAGGTATATTTAAGTGTTGCTTGACTCATTAACAGAAAGAATATACCTATATTCTAGCCCCTCATCATTGAGCATGTATTTGACATTTTGTATTGCTTCAGTCTTTTTTTATTTTATTTTAAAGATGTGGGGTACAATTCAGGGTTAGGTATAAAAATGGTCAATGTACAAGTAAAGTTTAGGCCTCACTTTGATTCTCACTTCACCTGGTTTGAGATCTGGTACCCTTATTGATGAAGTGTACCCCTCCTCCCCTGGTAGTTTCCCTCAACTGCCAATCCCTTTCTTATGATAATGTTCAGGGTCCACGTATGAGTGAGAACATGTGGTACTCAGTTATTTCTTTATGTGACAGATCACTGAGTATTATAGACTCTAAGTCCATCCAAGCTGATGTGAAGTCCATAGTTTTGTCCTTCTTTTTGACTGTGTAATATTCCATCATATATATGTACTACTTTATGCAGTCCATCTTTGAATGGTAGGATGGTTGGTTCCTTGTTTTTGTCATTTTGAATAATGCTGCAATAAACATGCGTGTGGGGGTATCTTTTTTGTAGAGTGATTTGAGTTCAGAAGCTATCTTCAGTTCTCAGTACCTGCTGACAGGTGGGTGGGCCCCTGGAACCCACTTCCCACCATTTTACAATCTGTTCATGCAGTGGGTGTGTATTTATGCCCCTGAAAGCAAAATGAGATAAGAAAAAGGAAAAGAATGAAAAAAGGAATGAAGGATATAAAAGGAATATGAAGACAGAGGAGAAGAAGGAAAACAGATATTTCATCAACTAACAAACAAAAGCATACAAGCAACAAATATGCAAACAACAACAACAAAAGCCTGAGATGCACTTGCCCTCAAAAGTACCCATATGCAAACAGAAAAACTAAAAAACACCAACCCCCCCCAAAAAACACCCAAGTACTAAAACATAAAACATAAACTAAAACAGTGAGAAAACAAAAACGAAAACAAACTTCCTCTGTGGCTGTTTTTCAAGTTCGTTTCCCAAGCAGTGCTGTTACTTCTGGCCACCACTGTAAGGAGCGGGCTCCAGTCTCCAGCTCCTCCCCTCCATTCTTGGCCCAGGCTGATTGAGTGACTCTTAGCATGGGTCCGATGTCCCGTACTCGTGTGGGAGGAGGGTAAATCAGATTCAGACTCATCCAACTTGTTGGTTGCTGCTGCTGCTGCCACCAATCCCCCACTCAGATTACGTGTGTCCGTGCCAGTCCAGTATGGGGGTGGGGAGTCTGTCTCTCTGTGTCCACTCCTGAAGTTTCCTCTCTGGGTCAGTAATGGTCGATTCCAGAGGGGTGCAGAGATTGCCTGTGGGTCCCAGGTAGGAGGCCGAACAGAGCCTGTTGGGTCAATGCAGGTCTCTGCCCATTCCTGGGACAGAGAAAATGATGGCATTCAGAGTCTCCTCTCCAGTGGCAGGCTCAACTCCTGATCTCTTTGCTGTGCCCTCTCCACGGTTCCCTCTGCCAGCACCTGGCCTGTTGCTGTGGGTTGTGACAGCTCCCCTCCACTGCCTCCTCCCAAGATCCTCGAGAGTGACTGATGATCCTACATGCCAGGGGCTCCAATATCAGGGTAGTGGTGGGTTGCAGTCACCTCCAGAGGGGCATCCCGGGTGCTTGATCCCAAGTCTCCCCTCAGATGGACTTTCACTCACCCACTTGCACTCACTTTCTCACGCAGACTGTCTGGACACTCACCTTTGCAGAGACTTTCACACTCTACCAGTTCTGTCACCATCTTGCCTCTCTCCCTGCTTCAGATGTTTGCTAAAGTTATGAGCTTGAATTCTAAAACTTTTAACTTTTCTTTCTTTCTTTTCTAGTGTCACTTAAATTCTTTGTGGCAACAATCTTGGCAAACTTCCTTGAACCTCAGGACTTTGTATGCCAGGGGCTCCAATATCAGGGTAGTGGAGGTTAAAGTTTCCAGAATTAAGTAAAAATTTGATTCCACAAATCATAGCTGTGAAATTGTCATGATTGGGGCAACACATATGTTAGTTCCCTACAATATCCCAGATACTATATTCATCAAATAGAATACTGGCAGGTTATAGAAACCATTCTAGTCATTTGATCATGGGAAAATTTAATAATGACAATTGGATAAGTGAGTACAGGAAAGTTAAAAGGGAAAAAAATAAAACCCTGCTATGGTAAATCAAAACCTCTTCAAGCCCCAATTATCTTTAAAGATAAAATGGTAATAGTTGCTGTATGTTCATGGCAGGGATGCCAGGTCACTGCTCATTGGTTCCCTGTGTATTAAATCTCTGAACCCCAAATTTAGGTCAAGGGAAGCCTATGTATGAATACTCACTCTTTCGTGTAGGCTATGAAATCTCAGCCTATATTAATTACCTAATTGAAACATCTTTAACCTTTTCTAACTGCTTATTTATACAGAAAACAACCGCAGAAAGCAACTACTAACTCAAAGGCTAGAGAAACAATAGAAAAATGTTTTAGTTATGGGTATCAAAACACCTGTGACACAGACTTCCAAGGAAAGATTGCTTTCCAACTGTTGGTCTTTAGAAACTTGAAGAGTAACCAGTAGAACTCTGAGAACCAGGTTTTCCTGGCAGATTCTGAAACCTCAACAATTTTGAGGTCACTGATAGTTAGAATTGACATCTTTAAGGTAGAAACATGAAGCCGGTCCTTGGAGTGTGGGAAGCCAGGGTAAAGAAACATTGCAAGTGGAACTGGCAGTAATAAGAAACAAAACCAGTCAGTGCAAGTTTCTTCTCCCTTCTCAAGCGTTCCATTTTAACTCTTTCATCCATCTCTGCAAAGCCCACCAGGGAGACAGAAGGCAAAGGAGTGTGGTCAGTACAGTTCCTGCTCTATTATGGTTAGGCAGAATATAGAAAGGTGAACCCATAGTGTAGAGATAATGGCTTACTGACCAGCACACTATCCTGGATGGATGGGTATAAAATGAGCTGGAGAGACTGAGAATACAGTGGTTACCCTCAAAAGAAATTCTTTGTTAAAGCTTCTGTGCTACTTTTCTGAAAGATAAAAAAAAGTGGCAGAGTAGAGGAAGGCATGAACAATTTCATAGAAGATAAAGAACTTCAAATAGGCAAACTTGTAAGATGAGAAGTGAAACAAGAGTGGACAATAAAAGGTAAGTGGGAGCAAAATAGAAATGGGAATGGAAGTGAGAATAACATGGAAGAGGTTGAAAGAGGATAAATGGATGATTGAAATGGCATTGAGTGAATTGAGTGGAAACAAATGGTTCATGTACTATAAGAGATACTGGACAGATAATATGTGTCATAGATAACTTATACAATTTATTTTTAATGGACTTACCTAACTAATTACCTAACTACTTAATGGAGCAAGTTTATTTCTAGTGGACAAAGGATCACAGGAAATTGTCATAATGAAGGAAAAAAAATCTGGATGTACCATTCTATAGAAGGCTTTGATTATAGAATAGTGTCTCTTTGATTGGGAAATAAATGTCACTTTAAGTTGAACAAAATTCAAATAAACTTTTATTGAAAGAATGAGAAAGAAAAATATTTAAGAGATAAGTTTAAATTATTTATTTGTAAGATCTAATTGTAATTTCTCATCCCAGCTACCTCACCAGAGAGGATGAGGGTCCCAAAGTAGGTTCTTATACTATAAAGACCACTTACACATTGTTTTATCAAGATCAGAGTCCTCAGGATGGAGACTTAGAAACCTTAAGAAGGAAACTTTCTTCTGTGTATGATTTGTTTAATTAATTCTTTGTTAAGATTATGCATCTAGTGTTGTTTGCTAGTATAATTAATAAATTTAAATATCAACTGTATAAATCAAAAATCCCTAAATATGTAGACATCAAACACAAAATTAGTCAACTCTCAAAGCACTTCAATAATGTAATGTCTAATGTGCCAAATTGTTTTATAAACTCCAAATGTCTTAAATACACACAAAATATTGCAGTTAATGCAAATATTATTAGGGTTCCTGCCTCAAAATATCAATTCTGTGGGTTTGTTTGTTTCACTATTGTCTCTATACTAATGTGATTTTATATCTCCCTAGGGTTATAGTTTAATCATTTATGTCCACTAATTTTATGAATCTCCAAATCAATAGAATATAACATCAAACTAGCTGATATTGCATATCTTATTTCATTGACCTATTCATTCTTGGGTTTGTCAAGGGATCTGCTTGCATCTTCTAAGTAGATTGAAACCTGTGTCAGTGTTATAAGACTTGGTCTCGTCTCAAAAAATGAGTTTTTGTTTGTTTGTTTTGCTAGATAGAGGTATTTTCCAAGTCTGGTTTCTGTTTAATCCTTATGAAAGAAAGACTGTCGTGGAGAAGGTCATAGCCAACAATTCAGTTTTCGAGGTTACTCTAGAAAACCTAGGTTACTCTAGGTTACTCTCCTAGGTCAAGAGACAGTACATTCAGTCAGTTGGAGAGCTGAGAATTTTATTTTCAGTTTGCAATAGTACCAACATTTCTTCTTGTGGATTGTTTATAGTTTGAACTCTTTGACGCCCTAAAACAGCTAACTATGTGTTGTTATCCTCTAATCATCCATCAAATGCCACACTGAATATGGAGATATGTAATACTACACTACATAGCTCAATTAAGAAATATTCTTTATAATGTGTATTTTCAAATACACATTGCCCTACCATAGGGGTGGCAAATATATGTCAGAAACTAAACTCACTTCTTACTCTCACTCTCACAAACAACATCACAGTACATAACAATGTTTCAGTCATTGTTAGCCTGCATGTATGAGAGTGTTCCCATAGGATTATAATATCATGTTTTTACTGTACCTCTTCTATGTGTAGATATGCAAATTATTTAGCATTGTATTGTAATTGCCTACAGTATTCAGTACAGTAACAGATTAGGCTAGGAGCAATAGGCTATACCATCTAGGTTTGTGTAAATATACTTTATGATGTTTGTATGACAACAAAATTGGCTAATAATGATGGATTTCTCAGAAGGTATCCCTGTTATTAAGGTTAATTCTAACTGTAGTTCTAAAACTCATATCTGTCAAACTGATAAAGCCTTTGAATTCACTGCAACAGAGGGCTGAAAGATCCACCACTCAATAAGAGTTCTGTGTGATAAAACCGATTTTCCATAAATGAGTGACTATAAATAATATTAATGACACAGTCCTCTGCAAAACAGTCTGGAGGTAATTTTAAGGTCATGTCCACTAGTCAATCAAATTCAGAATTTGTAGTTCACAAGACAAAGCTTTGAGATATTAAGATCTTTAATTCAGTTCGGGATCTCCTATTGAAAGATTTCTGTTCTTATATTAGTCATTTAACTTTTCTGGATTCTGCTTTCTTGGTAAAATTATTACAGTAATAAGAATCATTCTACAAAGAGTTTTGGTGGGTCAAATAAAAATGTGCTTTGGAAATGTAAAGCATTGTGCAAATGTGTGATTACTTTAGTCGTTAATACTCATTCAGCAGTTGACAACACTAAGTAAGTAAGTAGCACATTCTCAGGTTTACTAGGCTACATATTCTGTCCTTGAAGGGATTGATTGCAATTTAAAAATTTTTATGTTGCTATCATTAATGATGGTATCTATATTTCTTAATGTCTAGAATAGTTATTCAAACAAGTAATGGTCAATTTCATTTAGTAAAATGGGTATTTGATATTTTAAATTAAAAACAATTAATCTAGTAATTTGACATTATATAAATTATATGTAAAATAAAAATATGTATAAAATATTATACATACAATTATATATAATTATATATACATAAACATGCATATGTAAACAAAAGCTAACTATACCAAATTTCACTCTATTGATATAATTTGATATTCTAGTTATACTTACCTTTTTTTTTTTTTTTTTTGAGTTGGAGTCTCACTTTGCGAGATGGCCACTGCAGCCTTGACCTGCTGGGCTCAGGTGATCCTTCCACCTCAGCCTTCCAAGTAGCTGGAACTATAGGTGCAAACCACCATGATGGGCTATTTTTAAAATTTTTATTGTAGAGATGAGGTCTCACCATGTTGCTCAGGCTGGTCTCAAACCCCTGGTCAGACAATTCTTTCACCTTGGCCCCCCAAAGTGCTTAGATTACAGGCTTGAGCCACCATGCCCGGTCTATGCTTACCTTTTTAAGCTTACCATTGAGAGACGGTAAGGAGGTAGATTAAAAACAATCTCTTCTTTGATCATCACTGTAAGGGTGCGGACAGAGTGAGGGCAGATGGAGTGATGGAAAGGCAAGGGGAGGCACGGCACCAGTAACCCAGAGATCCGAGTAGATGCAAAGAATTGCAATACACAGAGGTGAGAAAAGAAAAGATTTATTTAAGAAAGCTTCACCCACCACAGACAGGGAGTGGGCCTACACTCTAGGTAAGTATGGCGTTGTAGCCCCCCAAACCCCTGGCTTAAATCCTTTTCTTAGAAATGTTGCACATGACTGCTGTGACTTCTTTGTCGACCACCTGTGAATGTCTTGGGATCCTGTGACACAGAGACCCACAGTGTCCGCCCACATTATCATAGCCCCTAAAGAACGGCGTGACAAGGATGCTAATTCTTCTGCACCTTCCCAAACGACATTCCTTAGAGCTAGTGGAGGGTGCACCTCCCCTTATCTCCTAGGCATTCCCAGTGGGTAGTTTTGAGGATCCTTGTCCTCCCTGTAGATAGTGTCCAATTTACTAGAAGATCGAATCCCCACCTGCCTCCCTCTGAACGGTTATAGCTTTTGTAATTACAATTTTCATAAACTTTACAATCCTTGCCCAGTGCATGATGTCTTAGGCCTTGTAAATTCCCTTTACTCTAGGAAAACTTGATTACCACTGTGAGATACCTCTGATATCTGGAAATCTGTTTCTGAAAAGACAAAGTCAGTAAAGTTAATTTTACCTAAAGTGTGCATTTCTCCAAAAGCATAGCTTCTACTTTCTCATCATTGTGTCAGGGTTTAAGAAAAAGATGAAAAATGGCTTCCCACTCTCGATGTGTCCTTTCAGGTCTGTCCTTTCAATCACTATCTTGAACTCCCAATGAAATGTTTTGTGTAAATAATGCAATGTCTTTTAAATAATTCTTCCCCCCACTTCATTTCTCATAACTGTGTGCAATGAAGTGTGTCAGTTCTAGCCATGCTACTCCTATCCTACAAAGCAGATTTTTATGTAAAAGATTGACTTTTTTTACTTTCTTGTTCAAAACCTATATCCTATAACATAAAAATAAAATTAGAATGACTAAAATAAAACATAATAAAATACATTTATAATTTGTGGATGGAAAAGATTTCTTATAAGGGAAAAACGCTAATTGGAAAATTATTTTAAAATGATATATTGGGTGTTATCTTTTCTCCACATCCATATCAACATCTGTTGTTCCTTGAGTTTTTTGGGTTTTTTTTTGAGTCAGGCTGGAGTGCAGTGGCAAGCTCACAGCCACCCGTGTCGACCTGCTGGGTTCAGGCAATCCTTCTGCCTTAGCCTTCTAAGTAGCCAGAACTACAGGCGCACAGTACTATGCCTGGGTAATTTTCTTTTTGATATATTGTAAAGAAGAGGTCTCACCAAGTTGCCCGGCTTAGTCTCAAACCCCTGTGCTCAAGCAATCCTCTCACCTTGGCCTCCCAAAGTCCTGGGATTACAAGCTTGAGCCACTGTGGCTGGCCTCTTGACTTTCTAATAACCATGCAACTGGTGTGAGGTGATATCTCATTTTGGTATTACTTTGCATTTTTCTGATGAATAGTGATGTTGAGTATTTTAAAAAATCTTTGTTGTCTTCCATTGAGAAGTGTCTATTTATGTTCTTTGCTCACTTTTTGATGTTATTTGTTGTTTTCATGTTGAGTTATTTAAGCTCCTTGTAGATTCTGGATACTAGCCCTTTGTCTGAGGTATAATTAGCAAATATTTTTTCCCATCAGTAGGTTTTTTGGTCACTTTGTTGATTATTCCTTTTGCTGTGCATACGTTTTTAAATTAAGTCCTATTTGTTTATTTTTGTTTTTGTTGCAGTTGCTTTTGGAGTCTTCAACTTAAATTATTTGCTTAGACCAATGTCCAGAAAAAGTGTTTCCTAAGCTATCTTCTAGAATTTTTTTTTTTTGAGTTGGAGTCTCACTCTGTCACCCAGACTGGAGTGCAGTGGCCGCTCCCGGCCACCGCAGCCTCGACCTGCTGGGCTCTGGCGATCCTTCTGCCTCAGCCTTCCAAGTAGCCGGAATTACAGGCATGCGCTACCATGCCCAGGGGATTTTTTTGATATATTGTAGAGATGAGGTCTCAATGCCCAGGCGGGTCTCAAACCCGCGGGCTCAGGCAATCCACTCACCTCAGCCTCCCAAAGGTGTGGGATTACAGGCTGAGCCACCGAGCCCAGCTCTTCTAGAATTTTTATAGTTTGAAGTCTTACATTTAAGTCTTTAATCTATCTTGAGTTAAAGTTTGTATAATTTTGAGAAATGGAGGTCGAGTTTCATTCTTCTGCATATAGCTAACCAATTTTTTCCAGCACCATTTCCCTGTTGTTCATTTTTGTCAATTGTGTTGAAGATCAACTGGTTGTAGGAATGTGGTTTTACTTCTGGGTTCTGCTACATTGATCTGCCTATTCTTTTACCAGTACCATTCTGTTTTAGTTATTGTAGTATTATAGAATAATTTGAAGTCAGGCAATATGATGCTTCCATAGTTGCTCTTTTTGCTAAGAATTCTTTTGTCTATTCAGGTTTATTTTTGTTCCCAGCAATCCCATTACTAGAGATCTATCCCACCAGCCCCCTCCTTGGAAAAGAAATTAATATATTAAAAAGATACCTGTATGTGTATGTTCTCTCCAACACTATTCACAATAGCAAAATCATGGAAGCAATTAAATGCCCACCAAAAATGACTGGATAAAGAAGATATGGTATATATACACCATAGAATACTACACGGCCATAAAAAAGAATGGACTCAAGTCCTTTGCAGCAAAATCATGTCCTTTTCATCATCCTAAGTGAACTGACTCAGAAACAGAAAAACAAACACCACATGTTCTCCATGTTCTCACTTATATGTGGGAGTTAAATGGCCATAAAGGTGGAAATTTTGGACACTGTGGACACCAATAAGGTGGGAGGCAGAGAGGGGTATTAGGATTCAGAAATTACATATTTGATACTTCATTATCCAGAGAATGGGCCACTTGAAACCCAGTACCTCTCACTACACAATATGTCCATATAACAAACATTCACAAGTACTGCCTGAATCTAAATCAGGAATGGGGAAAAAAATGGTATATTGGACTTTATGAAAATATTTTTGATAATTAAGAAACAAACTTAGAAAAATAAAAGGCTGTATATGTATATACATATAAAGTTTATTGATTGGGAATATCTATTTACATAGGTACATAAACATATAAAACATATATCATTCAGAATGTTTAAATAATTCCTGCAGGTTAAAAGTACAAAGAAAATTAATCCAATGCTTACATGAGAAAAACATTTGAACATAGAGAATTCATATAAAAAGGAAGAAAGAACGAATAAAAAGATGCTCAACATGATTAATTCTCAGGAAAAATGCAAATGAAAACCACAATGAGATCCCATTTTATACTCAGGAAAACAGCTACAATGAAAAAGAAGGACAACAAAAATTGACAAGAAAAGCTGGAAGTCTCACTACTTCTGATAGAAGCATCAAATGAAATATCCACTTAGAAAAACTGTGTGAATATTTTTTAATAAAATTAAAAATAAGCCTATTCTAATAATCATAATTATACACCTAGTTATTTACTAAAAGTATATGTCCATAAAACAATTTGTACAAAATGTTTATTTCAGCACTATTTGCATTAGCAAAACAGGAGACAGAAATGAGAACCATGAAAATATTTACCAATTGGAGAGTAGATATATTTACAAATGTATAATTTATAAAAAGATCAAAAAGCAAAAGTAATTTAGAACAATGATTGTCTGTGGAGAGGGTGGAGACTTGAAAGAGGGCAGGAAGAAATTTTCTAAGGAAGTGAAAATGTTGTATAACTTGATTAGGTCATTGGATACACAAGCATATACATTTGTCACACCTCAATGGATTTTAAACTTATGATTTGTGCATTTTACTTTACATTAAGTATATTTTAATTTAAATAAGGTAATATTACCACACAGACCATAGAAGAATCATTGGAATTTTGAGATATAATTTATCAACTTGACTCTGTCACTTAGTACCAGTTTGGTCTTAGAAAAAAAGACCAATTAATTAAATCTTTCAGTATCTCAGTTTTCTCATTTAAGGATTTTAAAAAATTTATTTATAAGAACTTTTTAAATATGTATTCTCTATGAGTGTGAAAACAATATTTATCTGTTCATGACTATATCTTAAATAGCTTATTAAATGCTTGGTATATAGTATATGTGCACTTTCAAATTTGATGAAAATTCTGTCTCTATATTTAGACTATTAGTTAATATGTGATTCAGACTTCTTTATACCTCTTCTTGCAATTATTACAATACTTTTCATACTAAAAGCACTGAATCTTTGTTTAATGCTCCTTCTTCTAATTCCTAATATTTTGTGTTTTTACAAATGTTCAAACAATTTGGAGTTATAGTTTCTATCAAGTCAGCTCTCATAGGTATCTACATTTTACAAATACATGTGTTTGTTTCTGTGTGCATGTGTGTGTTTCTGACTCTGATCCTAACGAGTGTTTTTACCTAATCATTCCTACTAATGAAAGCACAATATTGGCATTTATAGCCTTTCATATGAGGAGATAACTGCAGAGGAGATTATTGTAATTTGGGATGCTTTTGATATATTTAGACAATGATAGGTCAATGAATGGTGTGACATTTAGAAACAAACAATGATCGTCAATATATTTTGAAACTGAACACACTAATTAGAAATAGAATCTTTAAGTCATGGGTAGAGATAGAAGCTACTTTAGAAACCACTGGAAGGAACTCCTCATTCCACAGCATCAAAAGAAAGATTATGTCATTTTCCCATGAGCAGGTAGTAAGCTAGAAACAGAGGCTGCCAAGGGTCTCCAGAGTGCATTCCTTCCACTAACTCCTGTTCTCTTTCTTGGTTCCCTTAATTCAAGACCCTAGCGCACATACTATTGCTTTACTATTCTATTCAGTGATAATAAATACCCTCTTGCTTCCACTTCACCCCCCATTTCATGTAGCCCGTGGCAGACATAGCTAATCAGTCATGGAACTCCTCTTCACTGAGCCTGAACTTAGTTTCATTACATTTTTTAGTAAAACAAGAATAAATTTTTGGAGAAAGTGCACAGGATAAAAATACAGCAAATACTTTTGCAGAATTACTGAAAAAAAACTGTTTTCTCTACCATTGCATCTTATCAAGTGTCAGGTCTGAGATACCATCAAAACCAAATGCCTTTATTTTTAAAAATAAACCCATAAACATTTTACTTCATTGAACATACTTTTTGAAAATTATATACGTGAGAAATTTTGGTTCTGTGGAAGACAGCAAGTGTAAATAAAATAAATTTCAAAAGAAGAGATGATCAGTTAGAAAGAAATTAGAATATGTTTCATGAAAGAGAACTCTTTGAAGAATAAATGTGTAGAATTATAATATCTAGAGATCTAGGAAAAATATGAGAGAAAATCAAAAAAGAGCAAACCTTGAGATAAACATGAGGTGATGGTGAAAATGATTTACACTGGTAATAAAACGGTAGATTATTGTCTTCATCTTTAGGAAAAATTGGAAGTTAGTCTAAATTTGTAGCCATATTGCAGAGGGCAGTGAATATCAGGGAAGATTCTGAGCTGAAGATTGATGACTAGTATTTCTTTAGGAAATTTAATGTAGCAAAGTATGTGAGAAACATGGATTGGAGAAGAATTAAAGATCTATGTAGAACTTATACTTGGCCTTTTTTGTTTATACTTGCAACAAACAAATGAACAATAACAACAAAAGCCATCTGTTTTGATCAGAGTCATACTTGTCTTCTCACTAGAAATGGAAAATAAGGCTGCCGCCTGTCGGTCAGAATTTAAGCTGGAGGGACCTCACACCATTAATCCCAAGTGTTTTGGGAGGCTCAGGTGGGGGATTTGAAAAAAATTGCTTTAGCCTAAGAGTTTGAGGCCAGGTTGGGAAAAACAGCAAGAACCTGTCTCTACAAAACTTTAAAAAAAAAAAAGCAATGCAATTGCTGTCCTAGCTACTCAGGAGGCTAAGGCAGGAGAGTTGCTTCAGCCCAGGAGCTCAAGGTTATAGTGAACTATAGCTATGATTGTGCCACTGCACTTCAGCTTTGGCAACTGCACTTAGATACATACTCTTTCAGGCCTCCATATTTTTACACCTGGGAAGCCCAGCTGCCAATTCATCTTGGACACAAACTGGACCACATCTTGCTATGACCATAATCCTTAGTCAGACTCCATTCTTTCTAGACTTGCAGGTTAGTCAATTCCCCCAGAGGCAGTCCTGTTTTCAGTAAGCAGGTCTAGACCCTGAGGTCTTCTTTCCTTTTCCTAAATTTCTCTGAAAAAGGAAATCAGTGTAAGACTGAAGTCTGAGCTACAGATGCCCACTACCACTATGCCAACACACCATGGGACTGAAGTCTGAGCTACAGATGCCCATACCACTACGCCAACACATCCGCAAAGGGTAGTTGGGATGGTTATAATTAGTAATAAAAACTTATATTTGTCTTGCCTTTTATAAAGTATTGCAGTCTTATATGAAGTTATACGGGATTCTCACAGATGTTGGGAAGCGGTGTAGGTAATATCCGTTACCTGCATTGCACATTTGAGAAAACAAGTTAGAGGAGGTAAAATACTTGCCTATCTGAAACCCATCTGTTTTTTACTCTTTCCTCTAAAGTCCCTGTTCTGCTCATTTCTGTCCTCCCCAGGACATATTTTAAGAAATGTGAGAAAGTAAAAATGTATATTAATTGGATAAACTGCTGGTTAGCTACAAAATGATAGAATGGATCACAGTGTTATAGTTTCAGTCCCCCAAAATAGTAATCCTGCTATGTATTTTTGCAGATTATACCTTTTCAGTGATTCTGAATCACTCCCACCTTCTAGTTGGTTCCTAGCACAGTCTGTGATCTGGTCAGAGGCTCTCTCTTTAGGTCAGCACTCTCTAAGGGTGACACTAAACCAATAATAATGACCTGCGTGTGGTTCCCCAGACCCACCATCTTGTCTCCTACCTCTGGAATTTGTGCTTCCTATTCTGACTTCCTGAAATACCATCCCCAACTTTTCTAATGAATGTACACCTACAGTCTTCAGCACAAAGTCAGGCATCTCTTTTGAGAAAACTATCTTGGAAATAATGTGTATAATGGTTATAGGATGACGTTTTGGACACAGACAAGGTTCTCACTACTTACTAGCTTTGCAACTGTGACTTGTTATCTCTGCTGTGCACCTTGGTTTAATCATTTAGAAAATGGAATAAAAATTCCTAATATATAGAATATATTTACAAATGCATGAGATAATGCATTTAAGGGCCTTAATACCATAATACCTACCAATTAAATAAAAACACTTATTTTTGACTAATAGTCTAAACAAAGTTGAAAAAATAGATATTCATCTTATCTCCTTTTTCAATTATCTACTTTTAGTTAATTTGTCATATATTACTGAAATTACTTCTTTACAACTCCATATTTAGCTATGAGTAATTTGAAACTGTATCTCTTTGGTTTTTATATGCCTACCTAACACTTACCTGGCACTCAGTAGGACATTGATAACAATTTCTTGAATTAATTAACAATTAATTTTTAAGTGAACAATTAAATGGGCAAATAAAAAGAATACAATTAAATCAAATCTTAGCTTTGTTGCTTACTAGTTTCGTAATTTTCTTGGTCTTTCTAAGTTTCAGGGTTTTTTGCTTATAATATAAATTATGATAATAACACTTAATTCGACTGTTGTTTGCTTTCTAGCAGACACTGTATATGTAAAGTGGTTTGTAAATCATATTGCTCTACAGAAATAATAATCAATGGTACTTTTATATTTCACTTGCCAATTAAAACATTTTCATAGTTTTCCCAGAACTCTAAGCTATTTGGTTAAATGTTATTAAAATATCTCTATTATTTAAGTGTAAGAAAAATGAGAATGTGCAATTAAAAGAAGAAAAAGTCTAGCAACTTTTTTTTGGCCTGAATAGATTTTGCTTGTCACAGAACTTGTCAGAGATGGTGGTTGAATTCCGAAATCCCCTAAGAGGCAATTGCTTCTCACAGGGGATTCTTGAAAACACCTACCTAAAAAAGCTTGTTTCACAAGCTTCATGTCAAATTTACTTCCAATTATCCTGTTTCCTCAAGGCAATTTTTTAAACTTTTGGAACTTATAAACCAAAGTACTGGTCTTGTCTTGGCCCTGATTTTATATTTATTTGCAGGCTACTCTTACCCTTGTGTCCTAGCCTTTATATCTTCTATGTGAGTCAGAATTCAAAATGGCTCTTTTCAGCATCTGAGATCCATTTATGAGGTTCTATTTGTCTTCCTACCATGAGGTTATTTCATGGACTTGGCAAATTCAAAGATTTCTGCTTGAATTCATCAAAATAATCACATGAATAAAAGATAGTTGGAAATGGGCTCTAGTGTATAGATGAAGGAAAGGTAAATAAACATTGAGATATACTAAGTGCTAGATATTGTTTCATGTATTTATATGTTTTCACTTCATTCTCACAGCAGCTCCAGGAATTAGCTCAGGATTTTTCTTTTTTCTTTTTCTTTTTTTTTAACAAATTAAGAAATTGAGTTTAGAGATTTAAAATAATTGGCCCAAAGTTAGTCAGAGGCAAGGTTGGAATTTAGATCCATCTGAATCTAAAGTCTAAACTCTTTCAATGCAGATGCTTCTCAAACTCCCATGGGATCTTGTATCTGCAGTATAACCTTCCCAAGTAATTCTGATGCACAACAGCAACGTCCAAAGGCTACTGGAGTATGTGTTGCTACCTCAGCTCAGTTAATAATTTGCTATTTGATTAGACACAATTGCTAAGTCTTTGTAAGCATTTCTGTTTCTAATTTTTAAAAAGTGTAACAAATCGATCCTATATTCTAGAAAGGATTGCTCAATTCAATCCAATATACCTTCATCAAGATCCATCCGTGAACCCACTTGCACAGGGAGGAGGAGTGACTCATCTGCATAAAGCATGTTTCCTGTGAATGCGGCACTCATTGCTTAGAGTATATGACACTTCAAATAAACTGCCTTGACCTGGGACTAAGAGTATAATATCCTCTATCTTTCAATTCCGTCTTCTGCTAACTAAAAACCTTGTTAAGAAAAGGGAATCATTTAGAAAGAGATGCATCATTTTACATAAAGAGGTCAAAGTTTTTGAAAGTAAAAAGCCAACCATCTACTTCAGAAAAAGTTTCCCACTTTCCTCAAATAGGCATATATTTCAGGGGATTGATCTCTTCAATGTAAGCAGGAATTAAGCAGTTCTGGGCTAACTTAATTTTTTAGAAAAACTGGTCAGCATTTACCTTGGTAGCTCACAAAAACTTTAGGCGATTTTTCTATGCCATAGTGAGCTTTCCATGTCTCCAAGAAGCTTCATATTTTGATAAATATCATGAGGAAAAGATCCGTCACATACTTGAAGCTGGTCCCTTCCCCTGAAGATCATTGTTTCCTAGGAACCAAAAACTATAGGAGATTTATTTTGCTTTTGAAAGTTTTATAACTCCCCAGCCTCTCTGGACAAGTCCACAATACATTATTTGCATTATTACTTAATAATACATTATTAAGTTTGAGTTTTCTCAAGTTTCTAATTTTTTTTTTCCCCCAGGGCTATGTGGCCACGGAATGCACTATTGATTTCTCTTTCACTTGCAAGGGCTCTCTGCTTGAGTCAGACTCAATTCTTAGCCTACACACCAAATGGGACATCATCAAGCTGTGGGAGTGAGGAGGGGAAAAAAAGAAAAGGGTCAGCTAGAGACTCCCAGTTCACCTAACAAGGTTCAGTGTTCTAAAATTTTAATTCATTAATTTCTAATTGTTTGCAAATATCTTGTATGTAAATAGAGTTTATTCATTGTTTGGTAATTTATTTATTATTATGTTGTGGGTTATAAGTGAGGATCTACTTCATAAATAGGTGGCATACAGGTGATGTTTTGACTTTTAGGTGGCCATCACTCCCCCGGCAGTGGACCAGGTACCGTTTGTGTTGCCACATGCCCCTCACACTCCTCATTCCCTCCTCCCTTAGCAGTGACCAGCGACTGCTGATTCCACCTTTGTGCTAACGTGAATGATGTTCAGGGCCCACTTATGACTGAGAATATGCAGTACTCAAGTTCTTTGTTTCTGTGATAGTTCTGTGATGGTCTCCAACTGCATTCAAGTTGCTTCTAAGGCCATAGTTTTGTCCTTCTTTATGGTTATATAATACTTTGTTGTATATATGTACCACATTTTCTTTATCCAAACCACTTTTGATGGGCAGCAGAGTTGTTTCATGCTTTTGCTACTGTGAATAGTGTGTCAATAAACATGTACGTGCAGGTGTCTTTTTGGTAGAGCAATTTATGTTCCTATGGATGTAGTCCCAGGAGAGGAATTACTCGATTGAATGGAAGATCAATTTTTAGTTCTGCTTTCCATAGAGGTTGAGCTAACTTAAATTCCCACCAACAGTGTAGAAGTGTTTCCTTTTCTCCTCAGCTGCCCCAGAACCTATTGTTTTTTGACTTATTAATGATAACCATTCTTACTAGAGTTAGGTGGTACTTATTCTAGTTTTGTTTTGCATTTCTCTGTTGATTAGTGTGCGGTTGAGCATTTTTTCATATGTCTGTTGATGGCTTGCATGTCATGTTTTGAGAAGTATTTACTTAATCAACTCATCTTCAACAAAACCACTAATAGCAATCGTTGGGGAAAGGAGACTATATTTAGCAAAAGGAACTGGAAAAACTGGCTGACCACATATAGAAGAATAAAACTGGATTCCAATCTATCACCATATAAAAAAAGTCAACTCAAGGACCTAAATGGAAAACCTTAAACTATAAAAATACCATGAGAAAACACAGGAAACCCCTTTCTGGACATTAGAGGAGACAATAAATTCATGACCAAGTCCCCAAAAGTAAATATTACAAAAGCTAAGATAGACAGGTGGGACCTCATCAAACTAAAAAGCTTTTGTACAGCAAAAAAGAAAAAATCAAGAGAGTAGAGAGGCAACTCACAGAATGGGAAGAAAATATTTGCAAATTATGCATATGACAAAGTCCTAAAATTCAGGATCTACAAGAAACTCAAACAAAGTACAATGAAAAAAACAAGGTGTTTTCTTTCTTTTTGTAAGCGTAATCTATGTCAAGTGTTTGTTTTTTTCTAGTGATTAGAGAATGTTTGACTTGCTATGACCAATTATATCCTTCTCCAGAGTCCAATTCTGTTGTCAAATGTTTTTGCAATAATAATACACACAGTAATGTGCACAAATTTTAAGTATATAGTTAGATAAATTTTTATAAATTAAATATACTTGTCACCAGTACCCACATGAATATACAAAATATTATCAGCACCTCATTCTTTGGGCCCCTTCCAAGTCATTAACCACCACCTCCTAAATGTAACCATTATTTAAGCACCCTGTCTTTGGTTTGCATCACTCTCTAGGATATACCACTATTCTTCATTTAAAAATATATTTTAGTATATTTTAGTGTGTTTGGAAATAAGTGATATATGTTTATGGAATAATTCTTAGAGCTTAATTAAATATCTTATGATAGTAAAAATGAGATTACTAACGTCCAATAGTGGATCTTATTTTATAAAAAGTCCAATTAATCCAAATGTTAATTGTAAAACACAATACATTTTATTCAACTGAAGATAAGTTGAATAGATGTGTTAAAGTATTTTAAGTATGGCAGATAAAAACTTGCATGGAGACTCGTTTAAGTATTATTAACTATTTTAATTGCTTATTTTAATAAATGTTTAGTCATATAGGTTTCATACCCCAGAGGTAGCTTGTCAAAAGTGATTTTGACTGAATACATGAGTCAAATAAATTCCATCAGATATTATTTCAAAGAATATGTTTTGTATAGTATTTATTGTGATAATGGTAACACTGTAAGTGACTTTACGTCTTTATTTGCTGTTGTGTCATTTTTTCCATGTCAGATTGCCGTTTTTTTTTTTCCTCAAGTTCCTTTGTTTTGAGCTCATTGTCCTTCTTGACTTTAAGCGAGTGTCAGAAATTGGGGTAATGTCAAAACTAAGGATTTAAGACTAGACTGGTTTAACAATGAATTTTGGTCTTATCACTTGCTAGCTATGTAATCTTGTGGAAGTTGGTTAAATTCTTTGAGCCCCATATCCCATAATCATAAAAGAGAATAGTCATATATATTTTACTTTTTGTCCTGATAAAATGAGATAACTCACATAAAATTCTCTGGTTCATGTAAGTTCATATTTTTCCCATAAAAATCTAACTCTAGGTTCGAATCTATGACTTATTTTTCTTTAAGCCATTGGTTACGTTAACTTTAAAACCATAATATGCTGTTACTTCTATGAGTCATTTATATTTCATATTTTATTATGAAGTGGGATATTAATCCCATTAAACTCATTACCATGATGAAACAAGAGGCAAAGAGAATAGAATATTGCCAATTTTAAGGATTTGTGAAGGGGGGTTTTGAATCAGACCACTTAAGTAGGTTTGCAAAACAGCTAGCTATCCAAAGAAAATGTGTGCTGTTGTTCTATAAAGTAAAATTGTTGAGAAGCAGGAATCACACACGTGCACGTGCATGCATTCTCTCTCTCTCTCTCTCTCTCTCTCTCTCTCTCTCTCTCTCTCACACACACACACACACACACACACACTTCTGAATGTATAAGGCAGAGAATGACAGTGGTGCCATCACTGCAGTCTCAAACTTCTAAGGTCAAGTGATCCTTCTGCCTCCCAAAGTGCTGGGATTACAAGCATAAACCAATGTGTCTAGCCCATTTATTCATCTTCAGTTCAATAAAATGTATTGTGTTTTGCAATTAACATTTGGATTAATTGAACTTTTTTATAAAGCAAGATCCACTATTGGATGTTAGTAATCTCATTTTTACTATCATAAAATATTTAATTAATCTCTAGGAATTATTCCATAAACATACATCAATTATTTCCAAACACACTAAAATATATTTTTAAATGAAGAATAATGGTGTATCCTAGAGAGTGATGTAAACTGAAAAAAAATCTTCATTGTAATCTACTTTTTCAATTTTCTTACTGTGTTTCCCAAAGTATGCTTCATACTTTTAAAAGACATCAAATATATAGGTAATCACTTGCCTGTATTCCTGTTTTTAACTTTCATAAGACTCTAAAAATGATTCAGAAATATTCACCTGTGTGCCCATGTCAAAGAGAAAGAGAATTGACAGAAAAATAGTTTTTACAATTCTTATTTGAATAAAAAATGAATGCAAGGAAACAGAATGTAATACTCTAGACTCTCATTATTATCATTAATTTGATCATACGAGTGAGATCTCAAGCTGTGCATTTTCAGAAGATGACATCCAGATGAATTTTTCAAACTCAGGGATCAAACTAATAGGACATCTTGCCTGAAAAACAATAAGGAAAAGCTATTCAACCAATAGCACTATCGACCAAATAGACCTAACAAATTAAAAGAAAACAGATATAAAAAGAAAATTTTACCCAACAGTTGCAGAATACACATTCTTTTCAAATGCACACAAAAGATTCTCCAGAATAGATCACATATTAGCCAAAAAAATGTCCTAACAAATTTAAGAAGATTAAAGTCACATCAAATGTCTTTTCTAAACACAAATGTGTAACACTAGACATTGATAGAAGAAAAAATAGAAAATTTACAAAAACTGATGAGTCAAGAAAAAATAAAAATTAAAAATATTGAGAAAATGAAATCGCAACCCATCAAAAATTACATGATACCGCAAAACTGTATGAAAAAGGAATTGTATACCAATAAATGTCCATTAAAAAAGAGAAAAGATCTCAAATAAACAATCTAAACTTATGTCTCAAGGAATTTGAATAAAAAAGCTTAAGTGCATAATTAGGAGAAGGAATTAAATAATAAAGATCAGAGCAGAAATAAGTGAAATAGAGACTAGACAAAAAAAAATAAATAAGCAAAACTGAGGATTTTTTGATAAAATAAACAAAACTGAGTTGCTTTTTGAAAAAATAAACAGAACTAATCAATGTTAGCTAGAAAAAGAAAAAATAAAATTTTTTAAAATCAGAAATATAAGAGGACACTTTACAGCGGATGTCACAGAAATCAAGTGGGTCAGGAACTACTATAAAATAGTCTATTCCAATAAATTGAATAACATAGAATAAATGAATAAATTCCTAAAGTATATAATTTTTCAAGACTATACCACAACAAATAGAAAATCTGAGCAGATCAATAACACAGAGATTTAATCAGTAATTAAACCCATTTCAACATTGAAAGTGCCAGGACCAGATAGAGTTGCTGGAAGAGTCAATCAAATATTTAAAGGTAAATTGACATCAACTTTCACAAATTCTTAGAGAAAACGAAAAGAGGAAATACTTCCAAACTAATTTTATGAGGCCAATATTATTCTGATACCAAAGCCAGACAAACACTGTATAGGAAAGAAAATTACATGACTGTATCCCTCATAAATATGGTTCCAAAAACCCTCAACAAAACACTGAAACAAATATCTGACTCTTCTGTGTTAAAAATAAGAGGGTGGGGGACAGGTATAAACAACAACAAAAAAGACATGATGAACAGAAAGAAGGAAACACAGGAAGTAAGTAATCACAAGGAACCTCATATGTCATATGTGTTATTAATAAGATGACCATTGGAGTTGATTTGATAATAATAATGTAAACACTGTATATAATATATAAATAAAAATTTCATAATGCTATTGGAGAAGACAGAGGGGATAGAATTTCTGTAGGAGATAAGTTTGCCTGTGCTTTCATAGTAATTTAAAAGGTAATTTCTGAATCTGATCAATCAAAATAATGTGCTATTTATACATATTCTTCTAAAAAATATGAAAGACATTGTCTCTAAGAGGAATAATCAGGAGAGCAGGAAGGTATAGATCAGAAAACAATAATATTTTGATGTAACTCTTTTGTCTAATTTGATTTGTTAAAACAAGGATTAAAAAATATACATATAATTTTATATTATACAAGTAATATTAATTTGTTAAAATAATATTAATTTTGAGGTAGTTTGATCTGAAATCATGCTAGCTAAAACATACATTATAAAAATATTGGAAATTTTTATAAATAAAAATATTTTCATAGTAATAAATTTTTTGTCAGAATGTGAAAAACATAGGTCTGGAATATTTAATATTTTTCTTACGTGTTATAGTCATATAGATTTAATATTTACCTTGTAAATATTAAATAGATATCCTTCAAATAGATGCCCTTAAACTCCTTAGTTTATTTAAATATGTTGTATGCTTTTTTTATGTGCCATAATGTTAAAATTTTTGTATTCACTGATCTAAACTATCCCTTATTTCAATTGTTATGATCTTCACATAATATATGAGAGTTAAAGTATTTGTCACAATTAATAAGCGTTATTTTCCTAGTCCTTTTTTAAAACTGCTGTAAAGCCTCCTAAGGTTTGAAGGCGGTAAAATCCAAGATGATAGCTAGCATTTTCAGACTAGTCTCTAAAGCCCATTTACTCTCTTCTGTTGTTGAAAATAGTTATCATTGATTTTGGTTTTCATGACTTTATATTTTTCTAATTTCAGAGTTGATGTCCTACTTATCTTTAGTTCAACTAGCATTGTGTCCAAAACTGAATACATGATTAATAAATATTTTTCAAATTAAAAAATCATTTCAGCCACACTATAGGGAAAATAAATTTTTGTGAGCTGGCCTAAAGGTCTAAGATTTCTTCAATAATTGACTTCTCTCTGAATGACTAGGATCTTTCTTTAAATTTTATTTCACTAGTTAATAAAATCAAGTGAAACTTAGATATGTATCTCCAATGTCTTTTATGCACTGCGTTAATAGTCAAGTAATTTAATAACCATTAAGACATGAATAGCATCCAATTTGGATGACTACTCCATTAATAAATATTAAATGATTAAAATATTGTAAAGATTAAAATAATACAAATAGTAAACACAGCACAAGCTCAGTCATATTGTGGGCACTCATTCAATTCTGATTTTATTTTTGCTTTTTGGATAATATTGTGTTTCAATTTCTAAACTAACATAAAATACTACATATACAATCTATTTATTATAACTTTGGGCGTTCTTTTCCAAGATTGTGAATTTCTTGTTCAAAAACAAATGCTTTCAAAGAGAGCTTAGTTTCTTTAAATAAGTCAAAGCTAGATAAAGTATTAGTTTTCTGAGCTACTGAATCAGCAAAAAGAGAGCACATTCAGTAGCATTATTGCAGTGTCTAATGTGTCTTATCACTACTGAGTAAAGAGGCAGAAAATTACACAGCCAGATAAAATGATGTGGTGTTGAGAATTTTATCAAATTCACTTATTCACTTCAGTAATTATTGTAATCTTAGTGCAGTGACACTGAGCTCATCAGTTGTACATTCTAAACGGAAAGCTCACTCTCTACTGCTGTCATTCTATAATTATAGATAAATATAAATGACTCAAGCATTTTCTTTGATCCTATAACCTTGCTCCTCCTCACCCATCTGAACACCTCTCCTAATTCTCCCTCACTCAACTTCCAGTACATTCTTGGTGACATATCTTTCCCAACATTACCACTTTCTTCCTGGTCACTTTGAGGTTTACCACCACCGTCAACCCATCATCAACAGTGTCACATTTATCCTCTACTTATTCAGTTTTTACAATTAGCAAGATGTGCTATAAAATAGAAGGATGACTAATAAGGAAGAAGGCATATGTTATTAGGAAGTCCGGACACATGTATATATATGAAAAGCCTGTGTGAAATATCGATCTCCTCTCCAGAAATGTTTCCCTTGTATCACTACCAGTAACTGACATCCACCCTTGTTCTTATATGATGTTTCTACTGGTAATCTAATTTCTTAACTTTGCCCATTAAATTACAACCCCTTTCCTGGTTCCAAAATTAATTTTAGTTTAATCACTTCCTGCCCTAATCACCAATCTCTGGTAACTCAAGACAGTCTTTGTCATCATTATTGACATGATCATCTTCATTATACATTGATTGTACAGCAATTTAAGTTTTCAACATGCTTTCACATAAGACAATTATTTTGGTCCCCTGGTATATATTTATACATAGGCTTCCTTCTCCCTAACCCAAATCATTAAGCCTTGTACTTTTTTCATTTTGGATGCCTTTTGCGTGAAGCCATCTGTGTCAGGAAGGGTTCCAATAAGAAACAGATGGCATATTTGAAACTGGATTATATGAGGAAGATTTATTTTAAAGGTGGTCAACCATAGAAGTTGCGTGTTGGATAACTGTATAAATAAAGTCTACCTCAAATGATTTACCACCTCTTGGTCTGAAGGCATATGTGGGAGGTATCATGTAAAGTACATATACTTAGATAAATCCCACTGACAGGCAGAGGACACTGGAATGGAAAACAATACAAAAAAAAAAAGAGATAAAGGAGTCTCTGGATAGCTAAAGGGAAGATACTTGGTGCAACATTCTTGTTTCAATGCAGAGTATATAAACATTATCTTTTTTCCATCTTTAAGACTATGTGACTATTGACTTAAACATCATTGACAATTCAAGCTCCATTTTTATGATATTGATATAATTCAGCTATTTACACTACCTGAGTTCTTATCTTTCCATACATTCCTGTTAAATATTTGAAAATTATCAAAATAGATACTCAATATTACCTCCTTCATAAAAGTATTTTCCCCCAAACTTTAAAACTAATTTGTTTTGTCATTCCTGTAAAAAAAAATCAAACTTCATCAAAATTTTGCATAACATATATATTGCCATAAACAAAATAATTTATGGTTTATTGTTTCTCTTATAATTGATGCTAACCTCTTTGGCAAGAAGTGTTTTCATCATTAGAAAGAATAAAAGCTTTGAGGGCAGACAGATGTGAGTTAGAATCCAAGTTTTCCATCCAATATCTACCAGATCTTGAAAAAAAAAAATACTTCACTGATTTTTTTCTTTATTTTTGTCCTCTGCCAAATTTACGATTTCTTAAGAAGTAAATTAATAAAGTCTATAAAATATTTAAAATATCCTGGTACAGGATACAAACTGAATATATTGAGCTACATACTCATTGCTTTTTTATTTAAATCTTTGTATTATTTAATTATGTTGCTGTCATATATGACAACAATAGGCACCAAATAAATGTCTAAAAAGGAAATCAAAACTAAACTAAACCTGTTAAATGAAGGTGATTTAATCTTTATGCCTTCAAAAATAAGCAAATCCTCTTTCTTCTTATAGATACCATAATTCTTGATCACTTTTCTCCTTTTTGTATACTACTGTTGTCTCAACTTTCTTAAATTAAAAATATAGAGTTATCTTGGGCTTGGCAATCTGATTTGTTGAGTGTCTACAAAGTTGATGAAATTCTGTTGAAACTTCTTTCCATACTACTTCTCAAATCTGTTTCATCTTTTTCTCATTTCATCAGAATTATTCTGCCACTGGTATTATTTTTATTTTCTCATGACTAGTAAAAAGTAAAAATAAAAAGTGAGGGTAACACAGAAAAATCAGAGCCAGATTAAATCAATTTGAGATTCATTTGATAATGCTATTCATCATTAAAATATAAGCAATTTCAAAATTTCAATTTTAGTTCATTTTGTGACTAAATTATTTCTTCATGTTGTAAGTGCTTTGCCAATTTTTCCTAGTGAGTTTCACAGTCCTGAAAATAAACATTTCTAAGATGTAAATGGGAATAACATTTTTTAAATGCCAGAAAAATGTACAAGTGTTGATTTGAAATGCTAAAATAGAAATTACTCAGCAGAATAAAAAATCTGGTATTGTGTAGAATTGTTTAATATTTACAGTACATTTCTAAGTTTATACTGATGTTCTCAACAGTACTGGTGGGTTGGTGGTTATTCCCAGTTTTCAGAAAATAAAATTAAGTTTGAGAGGATTTTAACAATTTTCCCAATTAGTAAATAAGAGACAAAAATGGAAACCTGGACTTTTGACAAGTAGATATGTTCATTACAACTTCCCAGTTAATACATATTCATAGGTATTTATAAAAATTGTCTTATTTTTCCTTTTTGTTTTATGAAAGCATTTAAGTAGATTATATTTAAAAGTGCCTTTCTGTGAACTATAGAAGCAAGTATGTGTTGCTATCCTGTATTCAAAATATTAGAGACTTTGAAGAACAATGAACCCGTTCAAACACTTTAGTAGCTCTATAAATTTAAATATTTAATAATAAAACAATAGCATGATATTTTAAAACAATGCTAAAAACTGTATTCAAATGGTTGTCTGCCATTTACTAACTTTGGTGACTGGCAGATGTAATAACAGCTCTGAGTACTAATTTCTTCAATATGAAATGTGTATGACAATTATATAAAGGAGTTGCATGAAAAATTAGACAAAATTTTTTATATAAATTATTTAATCTAGTATCTGTGGTATATAAGTATTCAGTGAAATGTAACTAGTATGATATATACTTTAGAAAGAATGTATATATTCATGTATGAGGGACACTCCCAAAATGAAGCCATTTTTGGGAAGGTGGGTCCCCTTGTAGGACAGGCTTCCTCTGCTAGATAAGAGTTCTAGAAACCCATCAGCATCAGTGTACCAGCTTAGTGTTGTAAAAGACTGCATTTGACATCAGTAAAAATTTTTTTGGAGATTCTTTCAATATATTTGCCCATTTCTTGATGGGTGATTTACAAGCACACCTGCCCACATTGCACCGAGTTTTCAAACAGCATGACCGCCATGCCTCACTCTTCCTCATCTGATCTCAGCCCGAGCAACATTTTTGTTGTTGTTTCCCCAGATTAAAATAAAGTTCTCAAAGAGAAATGTTTGCCAGTGTGGAAGAGGTGAAACCAAAACACAGCAGAAGCACTAAAAGTCATTAAAATTGGTGAGTTCAAAAACTGCTTTGGGCAGTGGAAAAAAACATCTCTATAGGTATAGTGCATTGAACAGAGTATACTTTGAAGGTAAGTGAAATCTAAACATGTACAAATAAACACAAGTTTTAAATAAATAAATTATGTTTGTTGGGGCCCCAGTCATATATCCATATTTTTTAATGGCATATGTGTACTGAGATGCACTAACTATATGGACATGCACACACAATGTTTATAAGACATTTATTGATGGCAATTCACGTTCAATTTTATATTTAGATTAGACTTATTACTTTAAGTTTTTATTTTGAAATAATTTACACTCATGGAAAATTTACAAGCATAATACAAAAAAATTCCTAATTAACCTTCATTAGATTTATGTAAACATAAAAATACATATTACATGTAGTTATTTTCTGAACCATTGGATTGAGTTGTAGAAATGATGCTTCTTTACAAACAACCAAACACACAAAAAGAAGCAAAATCAATTTCTTCTCATATAAACACAGTAAAATTGTCATAATTGAGAAATTAGCATTGATAAAATAATATTATTTAAGCTACAGATCTAAGTCAGAACTCACCATTCTTCTCCAAATAATGTAGTTCTTTCAGTTTTTTTTTCTATCTTCTTTAGTTTGAAAAAGCTTCTCACATTTGATCTTTTCTGACATCAACATTTTAAAGAGTAGAAAACAGTGTATTGTAGAATTCTCCCAGTGTTGGTTGATCTCATGTTTCCTCGTTATCACATTCAAGCAGTGCATTTTTGATAGTGATACTGCAAAACTAATAATCTATTTTTTTCTCAGAGCATCTTAGCAGAAGGTCAATGATATGATGTTAATTTGTGTCATAGCTATTGATTGAACATTGGTCACTTGGTTAAAGTGATGAATGCCAGGTCACTATTTTTTGCTTTGTAATTAACAGTTATTTTGTGCTAACTGGTTAAAGACTATGTAAATATCCTATTATTACTCAAACATTTATTCATTACAGTAACAGGTGGTGATAATTTTTGCCTAAGTTAATTATTACTATTTGATGGTTGCCAAATAGTGAGTTTCTGATTTCATCATCTTGTTCACTTTTATGTTAGAAAGATTTCATTTACTATTATCTGTACAGTTTCATGAATGTTTAGCTTCATTCCATGAGTTAGAGCCTATTACCATCATTACTTATTGTGGTGCTCAAATGTGTCATATTTGGCCAGTAAGAGCTCCTTCAAGCTGGCTACTATGTCCTCTTGACATATTTTCACCATGGTTTGAATGTTTTCTTGATTTCTGGCACAAAAACAAATTTTAGGATCAATGTGAACATGCCAGGTTCCAGTCTTAAATTAGCCATTTATTCAAAGAACCTTGATTTCTAAAAGTAGAAAATAATATTTTGAAACAAATATATGGCACTATGCTTGTTCAATGCTGCTGCATGACATTGCCTAGAAACCCTCTTACTAGACAAGCTAGGATATAGATGTATTATGTTGGTGCATCCATATGCCACAATCTGTTTCTCTACTTATGTACTAATCTATCTAAAAACAGAAGTTCATTCAGATATTTTACATTACAACACACCTAGGCAGGGTTTATTCTATGTTTCTGCTTTTCCATTTTTGTACTTCCCTTTCCAAACAATGAGATAACTGACTCCATTATCTGTAAAATACTTATTTGCTTATTGCAGCATCAGAAAAAGTAGTTTTACAAAAACACGGAACAAACCCTACTGCCTTATGAAAGTGGACTAGATAAAGAAAATGCGGTATATATACATGATGGAATATCACATAGTCATAAAGCAGAACAAAATCAGGGACTTCGCAGCAAATTGGATTGAGTTGGAGACTATCATACTAAGTGAACTATCACAGAAAGAACTGTATACTGCATTTTCTCACTCACAAGTGTGCCTTGAACATCAGTCACATTATCACAAGGTTCATTACCAGAAAGAGTGAGGACCAGTTAGAAGCCCAAATTTCACCTGCATGTAGCTACTTATGTAGTTAATTCTCACTTGAACCCCACATTTGTATAATAAAATAAAAGTTTTTTTAAACAAAGAAAGACACAAATAAGCCTAGACTGTGAAGAATGGTAGATTCAATGCCCACGTATAGGTGACATTCATAAACACCAAGAACATCAAGGAAAATATGACCTCACCAAAAAGAATAAATGAGGCATCAGTGACTAATCCTGGAGTGCTGAAGACAAGTTCTATGTGAGACAGGGAATTCAAAATAGCTATCCTGAGGAAATCAATGAACTTCAAGAAGACATTGAGAAGGGTTTTAGAATTCTATCAGATAAATTTAACAAAAAGATGGAAGTAATTTAAAATGTAAGTAGAAATTCTGGTGCTGAAAAATTCAGTTTACAAACTGAAAAATGCATCAGAGTCTCCCAACAGTAGAATGGATCAATTAGAAGAAATACTTAGTGAATTCAAAGACAGACCATATGAAAATACACAGTCAGAGGAGAATTAAGAAAATAAGATAAAAAAAGAATAAAGCATATCTACAAGATAAAATAAATAGCCACAAAAGGACAAACATGTCAGTGGCCTAAAGAAAATGTTGACAGTGAGAGGTTTGGGTAGAAAGTTTATTCAAAAAAATTATAACAGAAATTTCCCAACTTAGAGAAAAGTACAAATATTTTAATGCAAGGCTAAAAAACACCAAGATAATTCAACCCAAATATGAGTAATTCAAAGCATATAATAATCAAATTCTCAAAGTCCAGGATAAAAAAATCTGAAAATCAGCAAAAGAAGGGAAGCAAGTAGCATATAAAGGAGTTCTGATACATCTGGCAAATGACTTCTCAGTGCAAACCTTATAGGACAGGAAAGAGTGGGATGACATATTCAAAGTGCTAAAGAAAAAGCTTGCAACGAAAGCATATATTGACAAATGAGATCACATCAAGTTAAAAAGATTCTACATAGTAAAAAAAAAACAATCAAAAAGTGAAAAGACAACCCACAAAATGGGAGAAAATATTTTCAAAGCACCCATCTGACAAGGTATTAATAGCCAGAATATATAAAAGCTCAAACAACAGGAAAAAAAGGAAACAAAAAATTCAATAAAAAGTGGGCTAATGATCTGAATAGATCTCTCAGAAAAAGACATGCAAATGGCCAACAGGTATATGAGACAATGCTCAACATCACTAATCATCAAGGAAGTGCAAATCAAAATGACAATAATATATTATCTTACCCTAGTTAAAATGGCTTTTATCAAATAGACAGACAATAATGAACGATGGTGAGGACATGAGCAAGGGAACCCTTGTACGCTACTGGTGGGAATGTAAATTACAATATACACTTTTATAACATTATAATAGCCACTATGAAGAACAGTACAGAGGTTCCTTAAAAAAGTTAAAATAAAACTACAATTCCACTAATATATAATCAAAAGAAAGAAAATCAACTTATCAAAGAGAAATCTGCACGTTCATGTTTATTGCTGCACTATTTACAATAGCCAAGATATGGAATCAACCTATATGTATATCAAAAGATGAATGGATAAAGAAAATATTGTACATATGTACAGTGAAATACTATTCTGCCATAAAAGCAAAATTCTGACTTTTCTAACAACATGGTTGGAAGTGTACACATGAATGGAACTGAGTGAAGAGAGCCAAACACAGAAAGACAAATATCATGTTTTCACCTACATGTGGGAGATAAAAATTGAACTCATGGAGATAGTAGAATAATGGTTACCAGAGGCTGGAAATGGCAGTGGGGAAGTGTAGGGGGGAATAAAGGGGAATATTTAATGGGTACAAAAATAGAGTTAGATAGACGGAATGAGATCTAGCGTTTGGTAGCAAAATAGGGTGACTATAGCTAACAACAATCCACCGCATATTTCAATATAACTAAAAGGATAGAATTGGAATGTTCCTAACACATAAAAATATTGAATGATTCGGGTTATGGTCACCCCAACTACCCTGATTGGCCATTACACATTCTATGCATATAAAGAAATATCACATGTACCTCGTAAATCTATACAACTATTATGCATTCATAATAGTTAAAAATAAAGAAAATTTAAAAAAAGAAAAAGTAGTTTTAGAAATGTTAGCTCATACCTCTGTGAAAAATAAACTTATTTAATAGAGATCATTATTCATAGTTCTTTTTGTCTTTAACTTGAGAGTAAATAGTTATTTTTTTCTTAATGATCTTTTTTCATTCAGGAGGTAACTGCAAGGTTTGTTATGTAGGTATATTGCATGATGCGAGGTTAGGACTTCTACTGAACTCATCACACAAACGACCTATTGCTACTCAATAGATCGTTTTTCAACCCTTACCTCCCTAACTCTCGCCCTCTTTTAAGAATCTCTAGTGGGTGCTTTCTCTTGCCCATGCCGGCTCTGGCATGTTTTCCTGTCTTTCCTCTTTTCTTTCTTCAATAAAATTTGTTTTAAAACTAAAAAGAAAGAAAACAAGAGTCCCCATTGCCTGCTGTTTCCATTATGTCTGTTTGTACCCAGTGTTTGGCTCCCGCTTACAAGTGAAAATATGCAGTATTTAAATATTTTCTGTTTTGAAAGTAAATAGTTTTAATACTGTGTACTATGCCCAAAGTTGCTAGTATTAGATCTCCCTCCATGCTTCATTATGTTTATATTTGTCATTTAAAGTACAATTTGCTTATTTATGTTTTATATTAAGTTTTCTCTCCCATCGTATTTACAACCAATCTATTTTTTATTTAATGAGTATGTTAAATATTAAAAATATTTCAGAATTCAGGACTATATGTGTATATATGTGTACGTGTATACATCTGTGTATATATATATGTGTGTGTATATATATATATATATATATTCAGAGAAGTATTAATGCCATTTCCCACTTATTCTGTCTTTTTTATTTTATGTTTTCTAACATGTTGTTACTCATCTTCAGTAAGTTAAATTTTCATTTTTTCTTGTTGGACAAGATGCACAGTCTTTCTTTCTCTTACAAAAAATAGCATGCAATAGATGTTCCTTTTATTATTTGCTATTTTTGCTTAACAATGTGTATTGGAAATAACTCCCTAAAAGTTCATGGATAACTTCCTTAATCTATTTTAGACAAAAAATTCACATTGCATTGAGTATTATATATATAATATATATAAGTATATATTAAAAGATTTAAAATTGCCAGAACTGTTCTTATAATTATCTGTTTAGAAAAGAGAAAAAAATTATTTTCTTGGACCCTTAGAGAACTGATGCTACCTTGAATCTGGAAAGGCAGGAACATCCAGAGTAACAAAAAGATCTGCTTACTTAGATCAGAAGGTATTGGGGCCACACACTTTTAAATGAATAGTGTAAACTGAAAGTAAAATCCTAAGCCCCCAAACTGACTGAAAGTTTCCTCTCATGGCCAAGTAGACTCCAGAGAAACCTTAAAGTCTAATCCTGGCCATTACAGAAAGGAGGTTCAAACATACCTCGTTATACCCCCTCCCTTCTGCTGTTAAAACACAAAACTGACCAGAATGAATGTTATAATAGAGATCATAAGATCATAGAATGGACTCTTAGTGGCAATAAGATATCAACCTATAAACAGGACCTAAGTCACACCAGGCAAGGGTTAAGTCATGTACTCCTCTCCTTAAAAAGTAACCATGTTTTAACCACCACAATATTTTCCCTCCTGGGCTGCTAAATAAGCACTGGTATTGAGATTAGCAACGTTAAAGCACTTGCAGCTGATCAATGACCAGACAGGCTGAGGCCTCTGTTCCACAAGCACTAACTATAGCTTTGTCTGGACAAGAGAATGATTAGTGCAACTTTCTCTGATGAGTCCACTGACCATGGACTGGTTCTGGCTGGTTTTACAGAGGCTGTGAATTTGAATGATTTCTTGCCCCTACTTCACCTTTTGACATATAAAGCCAAATTGTAATACCTTTAAATGTTAAATCTCTATCCCAAGTTGTATGTGGGTTGTGGGTGACATACACATTTGTTCAACATGCATGTGTCATGATCCACCTCATGAATGTTTATAGCTCCTCCTATAAACTCGTTGAGTATGTATGTTTGGCTAACCCATTGAGCTTAAATTTCTGTTTTACTTTCCCCTTTCTTGAAGTGCCTGACTTTCTGCTTCTATAAAGCCTACATTTCCTAGCCTGTCAGAACAGCCATCTTGTGGACTGTAATCCTTTATAAGAAATAAAGTAGCCGGGCTCGGTGGCTCAGCCTGTAATCCCGAGCCTTTGGGAGGCTGAGGTGAGTGGATTGCCTGAGTCCACGGGTTCGAGACCCGCCTGGGCAGCAAGACCTCATCTCTACAATAAAAAAATCAAAAAATCAGCCTGGCGTGGTAGCACATGCCTGTAATTCCGGCTACTTGGAAGGCTGAGGCAGAAGGGTCGAGGTCGCGGTGGCCAGAAGCGGCCACTGCACTCCAGTCTGGGCAACAGAGTGAGACTCCAACTCAAAAAAAAAAAAAAGAAAGAAAGAAAGCATTCTTTCCAAATGTATAGCTCTCTTGATTTTTAAGTTAACAATAGAAATGTTGACTAATTGTTTGAAATTACATGTGTACTAGACAAAGAGAGAAAAAGGCCTTAAACTACCATCCCAGGGGGGTTCAAATTTCCCTCAAAGACCCTACCCACAAGATTCTCACAGTGAAGATCTGAGGATGACCCCCTTATGACTCTAAAAAATGGAAAGGGAGTAATTTAATTGTTTAAGGACAAAGATTTCTCCATAGCAGTGTCCTCCTTTCCAAGCCAAAAGAGTACTCCAGAACACTATCCCAGCTTGTGGAAAGAAATATCTGACAATACAGCTACTGATAGCCTTGAGTTTCTACATCTAATGAAAAAGAAATACAGTGAACAGGGGTGGGGTTTCAAGGAAATAGTTAGGAACATTGTGTTACTGAACCAAAATGCATATGTTTGCCTGTATGCAATGGGAAGACAAACACTGAAACACCAGATTTTTATAGAAATAATGGTCCGAAACAGACAAAAGCTATTAATTTAAATTTAAGAAAACATTAATAAGTATGAATTTTAATTCATAATATTACTTAAATGTTGGTTCATTACTTATGATAGGTGTACTATACTAATATAAAATACTAATAATTTGGAAAGCTGTATTTGAATATACAGAGACTACACTATCCTCACAATTTTTCTTTCATTCTAAAACTATTTTTGAATTAGAAACTATATTTCTTTAAAAGGAAGACAAATAAGTAAGTTTGTCAATGTCCCTATATAACCATTATTACTAGCAATGTGTGAGGATATTTCATTCACTATAGCCTTATCAACAGAAGGTAGTGTCATACTTTGAAAGTTTTGCCAATATAATAAGTGAGATTTTATACTTCTTTTTTGAATGTCAGATTATGTATTTTTCATATTTTCTATTATTTTCCTTCAACTTATATATTAGTAATATTAGCTCTTTATACAGGATATACGTTTTATATGTGGACTCCCCAAAATGGAATGTACTTATTAAAAAGTGTATTTATTCTTACATATTTAATCTTCAGTCACCTTCAAAGCACTCTCTTTGTGATGAAATAAATCAGTTGAGATGCTTTTTCCACTGCTCAACAGCAGTTTGAGCTGTTAATTTTGATGGACTTTTAGTGCTTTTGACATTTTTTGTTTCACTGCTGTCAAATTGATAAAACGTTACCTTCTGAGGACTTCTTTCATCCAGGGAGACAGCAAAAAGTCACTTGGCTGAGATCAGATAAATTGGTAGGGTGAGGCATGGGGATCATGTCATTTTTGGTCAAAAACTACTGACCACTCAGCATGGCATGGGCGAGGATGTCATGGTGCAAAAAACAGTCACCTGTTTACCACAACTCAGGACTATTTTTCTGCAAATCTTGATGCAACCTTCTCAAAACATCCGATAAAAACTTTGGTTGACCTTTTGATCCCAAGGAACAAAATTTGAATGTGCTATAAAAGGCCCACCTTCCAAAAGACGATTCTTTTTTCGAGAGGAAGGCCCCTCCTTGTGTGTTAAAAATATTTTTTCTATTAAATTTTTAATCCCCAAATTTTATTTTTAGTTGTTATTATGCCAGATGTATCAATATTTTATTTTAGTAAATTTAGATTTTGAAACTTAAAAAGACTTGCCTGAACTTAGGCAAATGGTAGATTTGTATTCTAAATTTCAATTTTTAATCATTGATAGTAAATAGAAACAAATTATATTTAATACCTTTGCTAAAAGAGCCCATTTGTTCTAGTAAATCTGAAAATGTTTTAGCATTTTTAATATAGATAGTTAAACACCACAGATAAACACAGTTTTACTTATTTATTCCCAATCTACATGTATTGTGTTTTCTTTTTCTTTCTAGGACTCCAGTTTGATGTTGACCAGAAGGTTTGAAGTTAATATTGTTGCCTTTTCTTTAATCTTGGAAAGGAGCATTAGGGAATTTCCAGGAAGATGGCAGCGTAGCCAATCAGACTGCATTAGTCTCTCTGTGTGTGACTGATTGTATGGACATTTCTGCGTTTGTTTCTGTTTGTAAGTGGGAATGAGAGACTGACCAAGTTGGGACTCTAGAGCAAGTGGCGAGGAACCTCCTGGTGAAGCTGCTGGTGCCACAGCTGCTCTGCTTGGATGTTAGCACTTCCCAGAGTGCAAAAGCTGAGTGCCATCTTCTAAAATCTGTAGAGCTTTTCTCAGAAAGAACTACTGGAATGACTGATGACCCCAACAACACAGTGCCCCTGAGCTGAACTCTGGCAGCAAGGGCCATGGATGGAGTGCAGCAAGGTAGTCTGAGTCGAAGTCCTGAGGAAACAGTAGGAGGAAGCCACACCGAGCCTGGACTGGGATACAGAGCCTTGCCATCATGACCTGAGATCCGGAGACTGTGATAACTGCTAGAGAGAGAGCTATCAATCCCATTGGTGATAGGAGCTGCAGCTGGCAGACAAACTGAATAGACTCTCTAACATCTGATGAGAGAAGTGCTCCAGGGCAGCCTCTGTGAAACAGCAGAACTTCATCTTGAGACGAGGCATTATCTTTGTGTTGCACCAAGACTGTTCTTTACAAGCTCAGAGAACTTTATCCCCAGTGCACAAGCCCTGACAGGTAACAGCAGATGTGGAACCCCAGATGAGCCACCCTCCACCCTGAGTCAGCTTCTAGGTGATAGATGCAGACAACAGAACTTTCCGAGAAAAGGTTGCTGAGTGCCCGACTCCCCCTGCCCCTAGCAAGAATTGAAAGAGCTCAGGTGTACCAACGAAAATGTGGTACATATATACAATGGAATATTATGCAGCCATGAAAAGGGACAAATACATAGACTTTGCAGCAACTTGGATGGATTTGGAGTCACTCATACTCAGTGATCTTTCACAGAAACAAAAAACAGAGTACCATATGTTCTCACTCATAAGTGGACCTTGAACAATTATAATACAATACGAAAGCATTTGGCAGTAATGGGAAACTGTCAGGAGAAGGGGGGTAGGATTAGCAGTTGACAGAAACTGCTAGGAGATGGAGGGGCATACCTCATCAACAAGGGTACCTGCACAATCAATGTTTATATACCTAACCCTGAGTTGTACCCCACATCTTTATAATAAAAAAACTCAGGTGGGCAGGGCAGAGACACAAAAGGCCCCATTCCCATAAACTGGACGTCCTGGAAACGGTGACAAAGATGGGAGAGGAAGGAAGGGGGTGAGATCCCAAGAGATGCTGTGTCAAGTTATTTCAGCCTCCTTCCTTAATTGGTAGCATGTGACAGCTATCAATTGCAGACAGTTCCAACAGTGAATAGGAAACCTGCACTAACAGTCCTGCAGTTGCAGAACCAATCACAAGAGGGAGCCACTCCTCTCAAAGAAGCATACTAAAGCTAAACACTTTATGGATTTTTGTTGTTATAGTTGTTTTTGTTTTGTTTTGCTTGGGGGTATTTGTTTATTTGATTATCTCGTTTGGTTTCTTTAATAGCTGGTTTTCTCTACTCTTTATTTCTCTTTCTCTGTTCTTTTCCTTTATGCTTTTTTTCTTTTTCTATTTTGCTTTCCTCTTTTTCTCTCTCACTCCTCTTTCCTCTTTTTTTCTGTCCTATTTTACTCTGTATTGGAATCAGGGGCTGTGCAAGCATACTCACTGTAAGGTCATATTGTGCAGAGACAAAGAACGGGTCCTACCTGGCCCATTCACAAGATAGCAAACATTATGACCTGCCAATAGGTTCAGAATCCTTGCAGTATCCCCTATCCCTTAGTACCTGCTCAAATTTGTAAAGAGACCAGACTACAACCTACCCCCAGCCCTACTTCATAATTGAGCATACCTGAAGCCCCAGCTCAAGAAAGGACAATAGGTAGAGCAAATAACAGAAGTGACTGCTTCTCTATTTTCCACTGAGCAACAGAATTAAAGAGAAAGATAAGAGAACTGCTACAAATGAAGAAAAACCAACGAAAAACTGCAAATAACCATTCAGAGACTTGCCAAAGAGTCAGTGCTAGAAAACAGCTACTGGAGCACAACCAATGGCTAGCTTCCAAAACAACAGTATCTGGAAGGTACTGAGAGAGATCAGATAATTGTATAGAATGAATAAAAGTCAAAAATTGCAAGGGCTAAAGCTACATTAAATTGTAGCAGAGCTAGGCAAATTCAAGGATGCATACTCAGAAATAACAGAAATAAAGAACACAATCCATGAATAAATAACAAACTGACAAGTATGGGAGGCAGAATTGACTAAGCAGAAGAAAAATATCAGAGTTGGAAGACCAAAATATGGTATTAACCCAATCTATTTAAAATTATAGAAAAAAAAGCTTAAGAAGAAAGAAGAAACACTCTAAGAGACTTGCAATTTTATCAAGAAACCAAGTCTACTTCTAATTGGAATACCTCAAATAGAAAGAGAAATGGAAAACACTTTGGAACAAACATACTATGAGGTCATTCAAGAAGACCACTCTCATCTAGCTAGAGAGACCAATATACAAACACAAGATTCCAGAGAACAACTACAAGATATTTTATGAGAAGACCAAATCCCTAGACACATAAGAATTCACCTACACAAAGTAAGTATAAAAGAAAAAAAAATCCTAAAGGCAGTAAGGGGAATGGTCATATTACCTACCAGAGGAGACCAGTCAGAATTGCTGCAGACTTCTCTGTGGAAACACTATAGGCTAGAAGGAATTGGCCTCCAGTCTTCAAGTACTTTAATTACTCAAAGACAAAAAATTTCAACCAAGAATTTTCTACTCAAACAGGCTAAGCATCATCAGTGATGGAAAATTAAAATTCTATCCATCTAGACATCCAATCCCTAAGACAGTATGTTGCTTCTAGAACAGCTCTACAGGAGACATCTTAAAAAGGTGCTCTGCACAGAAGAAAAAAGAAACAAAAGAAATACCATATACTTCACAAGCTCACAAATAAACACAAAAGCAGCAGAATACACAGCATACCTGCAAAAATGTAAACACACACAAATATGAACACAAAAGCTAAAGGAAAACAAGCTAAAGGAAAACAGCTTTATAAAAGCATTATGTCAAGGACAAGCACTCACATTTAAATATTCAGCCTGAATGTGAATGGACTAAAATCACCACTGAAAAGACATAGAAGGGCAAACTGGATAAAAACACATGACCCAGTAATTTGCTGCCTCCAGAACTCTCATCTCACCACAAAAGACTCCCACATACAGTTACAGGATGGAAGATAAATTTTCAGGCACACAGATCACAAAAGAAAGCAGGAATCATGATCTTAATATCAGACAAAACAACCTTTAAACTTTTAAAAATAAAAAAAGATACAAAAGATCACTATATAGTGATAAAAGATTATATCCATCAACAGGAAATATCCTAAAAATATATGCACCCAACACAGGGGCACTAACTTGTATAGAGAAGCTACTAGGTGAACTAAAAGAACATATTGACTCTAGCACCATCATAGCAGGAAATGTAAATACCCCACTAACAACCCTTGATAGAACATTGAGGCAAAAAAATCAACAAAGAATTTCAGCAGCTCAACTTGTTGCTTGACCAGATTAAGTTAGTAGATACTTACAGAGCACTCCATTCAACAACCACAACATATACATTTTACTTATCACTACATGGAATGTACTCCAAGATTGACAACATCCTTGGCCATAAATCAAGCATAAACAAATTTCACAAGATTGAAATACTGTCATGCACCTTCTCAGACCACAGGGGAATAACAACAAATATCACAACCATCAAGATTTCCCCCCAAACCCAAAGATATGAACACTAAACAGTATGATGCTGAACAACTCCTGGGTCAACATAGAAATTGAAACAGAAATTAAAAGATTTCAGAAACAAATGAAAATTAAGAAATGTCTTGCCAAAATATCTTACCAAACCTATGGGATGCCATGAAATCAGTACCAAGAGGGAAATTTGTGTCTCTAGGAACATACATCAAGAAAATAGAAAAAGACCATGCTGACAGCCTAACAAATCATTAAAGAGAGTTGGAAAGGCAAGACCACAGAAATCCTAACTTTAGTAGGAAAATCCAGATCACCAAAGTAAAAGCACAAATATAGGACATAGAGACAAAAATACCATTTAAAAAAATCAACAGAACAAAAAGCTGGTTCTTTGAAATGATAAACAAAATTGATAGACCCCTAGTCAGAATGACCAAGAAAAAGCCCAAAATTCTCAACAAGATTCTAGCAAATGGGATCTAGCAGCACATCTCAAAAATTATCCTCCATGACCATGGTGCAGGGATGGTTCAACATCTGCAAGACCATAAAGGTAATTCAATACATCAACAGATATAAAAACAAGAATCACATGATTATATCACTAGATACAGACAGAGATGTTGATAAAATTCAGCATTCCTTCTTGATAAAACCCTTGAAGACCTGGGCAAAGAGTGAATACACATCAAAATAGTAAGAGTCATCTAGGATAAACCCATCATCAACATATTGCTAAATGGACCGAAATTGGAAGCATTTCCCCCCAAAACTGGAACAAGACAAGTCTGCCCACTCTCACTCCTCCTGTTCAATGTAGTGTAGGCCATTCTAGCTAGAGCAATCAGGCAAGAGAAGAAAATCAGGGGTATCCAAATAGGAAAAAAAAGTCATGTTACCTCTCTTTCCTGGTGATATGATCCTATACCTTGAACATCTAAGAGAATCTGTCAAAAAACTCCTTATACTGATAAAAGACTTTGTTAATGTCTCAGGGTACAAAATAAATGTGCAAAACCAGCACATTCTTATATACCAACAAAAGGCAGAGAAATGAATTAAAAGTACAAAACCATTAGCAATAGCCACAAACAAAAAAGAAATGAAATACCTCAGCATCTTCCTAACCAGAGAAGTAAAAGACCTTCATAATGGAAACTACAAAATACTGCTCAAAGAAGTCAAAAATGACATAAACATTTGGAAAAATATCCCATGCTCATGGATTAGAAGAATAAATCTTGATAATATGTCCATCCTACCAAAGATAATCTACAGATTCAATTCTATACCCATTAAATCAACATCATTCTTCTCAGACCTGAAAACAATGCAGAAATTAATATGGAAACATAAACGGTCACACATAGCCAAAACAATCCTTAGCAAAAGAAACAAAACAGGAGATATCACACTTCCAGGCTTCAAATTTTACTATAAGGCTACAGTAATCAAAACAGCCTGGTACTAGTACAAGATCAGGCATAGGGACCAATGAAACAGGATAGAGACCAGAAGCAAAGCCTCAATTTGTCAATCAACTCATCTTTGACAAAACCTCCAACAACAACCACTGGGAAGAGGGGGAAACTATTCAGTAAACGGTGCTGGGAAAACTGGCTGATTATATGCAGAAGATTGAAAGAGGACCTCTACCCTATCACAATATACAAAAAAAAAAAAAAAGAAAGAAAGAAAACAACTCTAAATGAATCAGAGACCTAAACATAAAACCTCAAACTATAAGAATCTTAGAAAATGCAGGTGACACCGTTATGGAAATTGGAAATGGCAACCAAATTCTGTTTAAAACCCTAAGTGCCCCTACCATAAGAGATAAGATAGAAAAGTGGAACCTCATCAAAACAATAAGCTTCTGCAAAGCATAAGAAACCATCAAGAGAGTGGGAGACAACTCACAGAATGGGAAAAAATACTTTCCAACTGCATATCTGACAGAGGTCTAACATCTAGGATACACAAGGAACTCAAAAGTGCCAAAAGGAAACAAGCAAAACAAAAACAACAAAACAAACAAATGGGCAAAAGACACGAACAGATACTTCTCAAAAGACGACTTGCGACCAGACTTCTGGTAAGATGGTGATGGCACAAGTGGGACTGTGAGATTCTCCATGAAAGCAAGTTTCCATAAAGTCTCTTACTTCCTCCCCTCGCCCCCTGCCAGCCACACCAGGCCAAAGAATGGAGGCCCTCGGTCCCATGCACTGCCTGGCTGCCGTGGTTCCTGCTGCTGCTACTGTTCTGCCCCAGGTGACCCTGGGCCCCTGGCCGTGTAGAGCTCCCAGCTCCCTCCCTGTCTATACTGCCTCACCCAGTGCCAAGACACCACTGCCTGTGGAGGCCCTCGGCTCCTACCTTGTGGAGCTCTGGGTTCCCTTATCAGTTGCACTGCTCTGCCTGGCACCCAGCTGCCACTACCCACTGAGGCCCTTGGCTCCCACTCCTCAGAGCTCTGGACTCCCGCATTGGCTGAAGTACTCCATCCTGCCTCAAGCTGCCACCACCCGTGGAGGCCCTCACCTCCCACCCCTTGGAGCTCTGGACTCCCTTCCTAGCTGAAGCACCCAGCCTCACCTCAAGCTACCACCACCCGCAGAGGCCCTTGGTGCCCACCCCTCGGAGGGCCAAAAGCTGCCGCCTGCAGAGGACCTTGGCTACTGACCCTCGGAACCCCAGACCCCCTCCCTGGCTGAAGCTTCCTGTCCGGCCCCAAGCCTCTGCCACCCACAGAGGCCCTCGGCTCCCACCCTTTGGAGCTCTGCCCCCCACCCCCTTGCTGAAGCGCCCCACCTGGCCCCAAGCAAACACTGCCCACAGAGGCCCTTGGCTCCTGCCCCTTGGAGCTCCAGACCCTCTCCCTGGCTGATGTGCCCCATCCAGCCCTAAGCTGCTGCCACCCACAGAGGTTCTCAGCTCCCATCCTGTGGACCTCTGGGCTCCCTTCCTGGCTGAAGTGCCCAGCCTTGCCCCAAGCCTCCACTGCCCAAAGAGACCAGCAGCTCCCACCCTGTGGATCTCTAGGCTCCCTTGTTGGCTGCACTACCCTGCCCCCAGCCACCCTGCTCAGTACACTGACCAACAATCTTGCACTCTACTTCCTCCTACTTGTCCCTGGTCACAGGAGGACCAGAGAACAACTGGAGCTCCAAGACCAGGTAGAGATCTGTATTGATCCATGCACTCCACTGAGCTATGTGCAGCCTCCAGTTTGGGACCTAAGAACAAAGAAAGAAAAAGAGGACTAAGCTGCATGTGACACGCCGACCTACAGCACCCAGCTTATTGCACTCTGCCTCCCCCACCTGGACCAGCTGCAGTAGAATCAGGGATCATCCGGAGCCCTGTGACCAGGAAGAGACCTGCAGTGATTCGTTCACCCAGCTCTGCAGAGCTTCCAACCTGGGATCTAAGACCTCATGTTTGTGTAAGGGAATAGTACATCATAAGGAGGGAGCAAACCAATACTCCCACTTCATGAACAGATAACAAGGCAGTGGGAAGTGGGTTCCAGCATATCCTTGCATCTGTCAGTAGATATTGGGATCTGCAGATAAATTTTGAATCACAGCTTCCCCTCAATTAAATCTCAAAACTGCAAAAGGTATAGTCCCCAACCTACAGTCCAACTTCAGAATCGAACAGCCAGAGGATACACAAGGAAGAATAGATTGAGCAAAGAGAAGTAAAACCAACACTGCCTCCCCTAAACAACAGATTTAAAGAAGACAGAGGAAAAAAAGGAAAAAGTGGGGAGGAAAACCTACAGAAATGAAGAAAAACAAAAGGAGAATATAGGTCTCACACAGACCCCTGGGAGATCAGATAATGAGAAAACAGACTCTGGAATGCAAACAATAAAGAGTCCTCAGAATGACTGGGAACATACTACAAACCCAGACATCAAGATTACTACAGAGAATAAAAAGAATTGAGGAGAGAGCCAAGGGGAAAATAGGAAGGAGTAGATAACTGAGATAACAACAGTAAAGAACACTGTGATTAGAATAAGTAACAAACTAAAAAGCATGGAAAGCAGAATTGGCCAAGCAGAAGACAGAAACTCAGAACTTGAAGACCAAAATATAGAACTCAACCAAACTGTCAAAAACAAAGAAAAGAAGCTTAAAAAGACAGAACAAAACCTTCAAGAGATGAGTGATTAATTCAAGAGAATGAACCTAGGAGTTCTTGGAATTCCTGAGACAGAAAGAGAGACAGAGACCACCCTGGAACAAACATTCCACGAAATTATTCAAGAAAACTTACCTTATCTCATCAATAATGTGAAAAATCAAATACAAGAGATTCAGAGAACCCCAGCAATACAACAAATGAGAAAACCAACTCCTAGGCACATAATAATTCACCTGATCAAAGTAGGTATAAAATCAAAAATTCTAAAAGCAGCAAGAGAAAAAGATCAGACTACCTATCAGGGAAGACCAATCAGAATAGCAGCAGATTTATCTACAGAAACACTTCAGGCTAGGAGAGCTTGGAGTTCCACATTCGAAACTCTCAAAGATAAGCAATTTCAACAAAGAATAACATTCCCAGCCAAGCTAAACTTTATCAGTGAGGGAAAATTAAAATCTTTCCCAGACATCCAATCCCTAAGAACTTACGCTGCCTCCAGACCACACCTACAAGAAACCCTTAAGAAAATATTAAACAAAGAAGAAAAAGGAAAAAGAACAACAATGCTCTTCACAAGAGTACAGAAAAAAGATTGAAAGCACATATGAACCAACCCAAAAAACAAAAGAAAGACAACAAACAAGCAAGTACAGCAACAACTCTATAAGAATCTCATGACAAAGACAAACCCTCACATTTCAATAATTAGCCTGAATGTGAATGGACTAAGTGCACCACTGAAAATAAATGGCAAAATGGATAAAATATCATGTGGCAATAATATATTGTCTCCAAGAGACTCATCTCACCAGAAAGGACACTTTCCGACTCAAAGTAAGAGAATGGGAAACAAAAATTCCCATTAAGAATTGCATTCTTAATCTCAGACAAAATACCCTTGAAGCTATCAAAAATTAAAAAGTTGAAGAAGGTCACTATAGAATGATAAAAGTTTCAATTGATCAACAAGAAATATCCATCCTAAACCTATATGCAACTAAATAGGAGCACCAATGTTCGTAAAGAAGCTTCTAAGCAAACTTAAAAAAGAGATTGACTCTAACACATTATCATACCTGGGACTTTAGTACCCCACTTACAACCCTAGACAGATCATCAAGACAAAAAATCAGCAAGGCTATCCAGAACCTCAATGAGACTCTTGAACAAATGAACTTAATTGATATTTACAGAACACTCAAACAAACAACCACAGAATATACATTCTACTCATCACCACATGGAACGTACTCCAAGATCAACCACATCATTGGCCATTAATCAAACATAAGCAAATTTCATAAGATTGAAATCTTGCCATGCACTTTCTCAAACCACAATGAAATAAAAATAAATATCAACACCAACAAAATTTCCCCAAATCCCACAAAGACAGGGACACTAAACAGCATGGTGCTGAACAATGACTGGGTCAACAATGAAAGCAAAGAAATTGAAAGATTCCTGGAAACAAATCAGAATGAAGAAACATCCTACCAAAACCTCTGGGATGCCATGAAATGAGTTCTAAGAGGGGAATTTATATCTCTATGAGCACACATCAAGAAAACGGAAAAAGCACAAGTGGAGAAACTAACAAATCGCCTAAGGAGCTAGAAGACCACCAAAACTCAAACTTTAGCAGAAGGATCCAAATCACAAAAATAAGAGCCCAAATACAGGACATAGAAGACAAACATATCATAGAAAACATCAACCAAACAAAAATCTGGTTCTTTGAAATAGATAACAAGATTGATGGGCCCCTAGCCATAGAAGACAAACATATCATAGAAAACATCAACAAAACAAAAATCTGGTTCTTTGAAATAGATAACAAGATTGATGGGCCCCTAGCCAGAATGATCAAGAAAAAAATAGAAAAAGCCCAAATAAGCACAAACAGAAATACAAAAGATCAAATCACACTGACCCTGAAGACATACAAAGATTATCAGAGATTACTACCTACACCTATATGGCAACAAACTTGATAACCTAGATGAAATGGAGGACTTTCTGACATCACACAACCTACCCAAGTTGAAACAAGAAGACATCGAGACACTAAATAGACCAATAACAACCCAGGAAATTGACTCTGTCATATAAAAACTACCTACAAAAACAAAAAAAGCCCTGGCCCAGATGGCTTTCCAGCAGAATTCTACGAAATGTTCAAGGTGGAACTGATACCAATGCTAATGAAAGTATTCCAGGCAATTGAAAGATATAATTCTCCCCAAATCATTGAAGCTAACATTACACTGATTTCCAAACTGAGTAAAGAGCCAACAAAGAAAGAGAACTAGAGGCCAATGTCCCATATGAATATAGATGCAAAAATCCTCAACAAGATTATTGCAAATTGGATCCAAAAACACATCTCAAAAATAATCCACCATGACCAAGTAAACTTCATCCCCAGGATGCAGGGCTAGTTCAACATTCACAAGACCATAAATGTAATTAAATACATCAACAGATGTAAAAACAAGAACCACATGATTATCTCATTAGATGCAGAAAACGCTTTTGATAAAATCCAGCATTCCTTCTTGATAAAAACCCTCAAACACCTAGGTATAGAGGGAACATACCTCAAAATAGTAAGTGCCATCTACGACAAACCCACAGCTAACATATTGCTAAATTGACAGAAACTAGAAACATTTCCCCTGAAAACTGGAACAAGACAAGTCTACCCACTCTCACCCTTCTTATTCAATATTGTGTTGGAAGTACTTGTCCAGGCAATTAGACAAGAGAAGGAAATCAGGGATATCCAAATAGGAAAAGAGGAAGTCAAATTATCCCTCTTTGCTATACCTTGAAAATCTAAGAGAATCTGTCAAAAACATGGTTGCATTGTTAAAGGACTTTGGCAAAGTCTCAGTCTACAAAATAAAGGTGCAAAAGACAGTTGCATTCCTATACACCAACACAAGGAGTCAGAGACCCAAGTAAAAAGCACAATCCCATTCACAATAGCGCACACACACACACAAATACCTTGACATCTTCCTAACCAGAGAAGTGAAAGACCTTTACAATGAGAATTACAAAACACTGCTCGAAGAAATCCAAGAAGACACAACCAAATGGAAAAATATTACATGCTAATAGATAGGAAGAATCAACATTGTTAAGATGTCCATCCTACCAAAGGCAATCTACAGATTCAAAGCAATACCCATCAAGTTACTAACATTATTCTTCTCAGACCTGGAAATGACAATACAGAAATTCATATGGAAACAAAATTGACCATGAATAGCGAAAACAATCATTAGCAAAAGAAACAAAGCAGGAGGTATCACACTTCCAGATTTCAAACTTTACTATAAGGCAACAGTATTCAAAACATCCTGGTATTAGTACAAAAACAGGCACATAACCAATGGAACAAGATAGGATTCCGGAAGCAAAACCTCAATTCCTCAACCAACTCATCTTTGACAAAGCCTCCAACAAAACTACTGGGGAGAGGAGAACCCATTCAGTAAATGGTGCTGGGAAAACTGGCTACCCACATGCAGAAGATTGAAACAGGACCCCTACCTATCACCATACACAAAATTAACTATAAATGGATCAAAGACCTAAATGTAAAACCTCAAACTATAAGAATCTTAGAAAATGCAGGAGACACCCTTATAGAAACTGGAACTGGGAAACAATTCCTATTCAGAACCCTAAAGACCAATACCTTAAGAAATAAGATAGACAAGTGGGACCTCATCAAATTAACGAGTTTCTGCAAAGCAAAAGAGACCATCAAGAGAACAGGGAGACAGCCCACAGATTAGGAAAAAATATTTGCCAAACGTATATATGACAAAGGCCTAACATCTAGGATCTGCAAGCAACTAAAATGCACCAAAGGGAAAAAAAAACCAAACAGCCCCTTTAATAAGTGGGCAAAAGACATGAATAGATACTTCTCAAAAGAAGATACACAGGCAGCAGACAGACACATGAAAAAGTTCTCAGCCTCACTCATCATCAGAGAAATGCAATTCAAAACCACATTGAGATACCACCTAATGCCTATAAGAATGGCCATCATCAATACAACAAAAAGAAAAGATGCTGGCAAAGATGCAGGGAAAAGGGAACACTTCTACACTGGTAGTAGGAATGCAAACTAGTTTAATCTCTATGGATAACAGTATGGTGATTCCTAAAAAAAACTAGAAATTTACCTTTCTTATGATCCAGCAATTCCCCTATTGGGAATATACCCAGAGGAACTCAAATTACTCTACTAAAAGATACCTGCACACTTATGTTTGTTGCAGCTGTATTCACAAAACCAAAAATATGGAATCAACCATGTTGCCCATCGAAGCTGGACTGAATAAAAAAAATATGGTACATATACACAATGGAATATTATATTGCCATAAAGAAGGACAAATATATGAACTTTGCAGCAATCTGGATGGATTTGGATTCAATCACACTCACTGATTTATCACAGAAACAAAGAAGAGAGTTCCATATGTTCTCATTCATAAGAGGACTTTAAACAATTATAATCCTATAAGAAAGTGATTGGCAGTAGTGGGAAACTGTTGGGGAGTGGGGGTGGGATTGGCAGTTGAGGGAGGGGCATACCTCATCAACAGGGGTACCTGCATGATCAATGTTTGTATACCTACCACTGTATTGTACCCCATATCTTTATAATAAAAATTAAAAAAATAAAGACATACAAGCAGCCGACAGGTACAATAAATAATGCTCAGCCTCACTAATCACCAGAGAAATGTAAATGAAAATCACATGTAGATACTACCTAAATCCTGTAAGAAAGATCATCATTAATAAAACACAAAACAGCAGATACTGACAAGGATGTTGAGGAAAGGAAATGGTTCTACACTGTGGTGGGAATACAAACTAGTTCAGCCTCTATGGAAAACAGTGTGGCAATCCCTAAAATAACTAGAAATTGACCTTTCATATGACCCAGCAATCCCCCTTCTGGGAATATACATGGATGAACTTAAATCACTACAATAAAGATACCTGTATATATATGTTTATTGCAGCACTATTTAAAATGGCAAAAACATGGACCAACTGTGCTGCCCATTGAAACTGGACCAGACAAATAATATGTGGTACATATATACAATGGAACATTATGCAGCTATAATGAAGAACAAAATTATGGACTTCACAGAAACTTGGATGGATTTAGAGTCTATAATACCCAATGATTTATCACAGAAACAAAGAACTGAGTACCACATATTCTCACTAATCAGTGCACCGTGAACATTTATCATAACACTACAGGAAAGGATTGGTGGTAGCCAGAAACTGTCAAGGAAGGGAGGGGAATACATAACACTAGTAAGGGTACCTGATCTCAAACCAGGCAAAGTGGGAACCAAAGGGATATCCAAACTTTATCTGTACAATGACAACTTGTATAACTAATACTGAATTTTACCCTACACCTTTAAAAAGTAAATAAATAAAAATAGCAAATAGAAGTTCAGTGAGAGATAAACTGTAGGATTTTTGTAAATATTCTTTATTAAGTTGAAGAAGCTTGAGCACCATATAAGAGAAGTTTACAGAAATGTGCAGTGTTTTGTGCCTTTGTATTCTGAGGGCCCTTTCATGGGTCTCTGACCCCATTGCTTTCTAGTGGGTGTTTTTGTGGAGATCCATGAAGATCCATGTGTCTGTGCACTAGGGATTCTAAACTAGCCAGTAAAAGCTCTATAAATTTTTGTCAAAATTCCAGTTTTATTTTTATTTTTTTATGACCATCACATTCTTGTTTCATGTTCCACCAAAGGTGAAATCAATTTGCATGTCTGTTCTCAGGTCATTTTGGAATTCAATTCACTCAGTTGTCTTGGGACACCTGATGATCTAAATAATATGCAGTAATTTCATAGAATGTGCTTTTTTTCCTTTTTGGTAATTTGGGAGTGCAAAAAGAACTGAAATAAAGTATTTATGCCACAAACATTTTTTTTCAGCCATATGTTAAATGCTGTGCTAGGTGGGATTTTGTTATTCAAATAGAATTAACTCTGCAGTTGGAGTAAGAAATCTGAGGTCTGATTACAACTCTTACTTGCTGTTGTGTTGAATATTGGCAAACTATAAAGTCACTTTGTTCTTCCCTTTTCTTCTTTATAAAGCAATGCTGACCTTGTTGTGAACATCAAAATTAGATGTGCAACTATTAAATTCTTAAATCTCTGTTGATTTAGAAACATTATAAAACTATGTTTGTAATGCTGCCCTTCATTCTACTTTAAGGCTTCATAAACAGGCAAGTGTCACATCATTAACAACCCTACCAACAACAACAAAAATTATTAAAAGTAGTAAAAAAATAAAAATTATTTTGAAATATCTCCAGTTGGAAACAAGTTTCATATTTTTCATTCCTATAAATATCACCAGAAACAGTGAACTTGAGGTGAAATACCCTGTCATTGTGCATTATTTATACATTGAATACAAATGGAAAAAGGACTCCATACATGAAACAAAGGTAATGGAATTTTCCTTTGGACACAAATTCTTTTGAAAATTTCAAAACAAGTAGAATAAAGATTTATCGAACTAGTTTGTTAGATTAGAAGCATAATTCAAAAACAAGAGGAGACCTTTTTACTACAAAACTTACATTGTTACCGGCTAGAAATCAAAAGCCCAGAGAAGATAAGTGACATGCTCAGGGTTCCACAAAGAGATTAATGCATGACAGAGATGACTCGTCAAGTCTCCTGATGTCTGTTCAGTGAACTTGCCACAATATTACATTGCCTTTCTGTAAAATGACATGCTTCAGTGCTTTATTATTTTATCTTTGAAACTGTTTTAAATATATTTTTAAAAGTTTCAAAGATAGCAGAAGAAATAAAGGCTATGTCTAGTTTCAATGGTAATTAATATTTTTCTTTAATCTAACATACTTGTTTTTTCTTTCTTTTTTTAAAATTATTTTAAAGATGTGGGGTACGATTCAGGATTAGATATACAAGTGGTTTGACATATTTGTTAACATTAAAGAACCAATAGTTTATTACGATTTCCTTAGATTTTTACCTCTTGTTTTTTTTGTCTACTCAGGATCTATCCAGGATACCACATTAAATTCAGTTGTCATGCCTTAGGGTCCTTTTGGTTGTGATAATTTCGCAAACTTTCCTTGTTTTTGATGGCCATCAGTTTTGAGGAGTGCTACTCACATATATGACTGAATGTAACTACATTGAAATTTGTCTCATGTATGTCTCATGAGTAGGGACGAGTTATGGGTTTTGGTAATAAAGCCACAGAGGTAAATTTCTATATTTATCATATTATAGCATATGATGAGTCCATACTATAAACATGTGATATTGCTGTTGATGTTGAACTTAATACCTGGTAGAGGTAGTTTATGTATTTTCTTTCACGTTTTTTTTTTTTTTTGGTATTTCTCATACTTTGGAAGAAAGTCACTGTGTGTAGTCCACACCTAAGGAGTAAGAGTGATGCCCCACTTCCGTGAGATGGAATGTTTACTAAGTTATTTGAAATTTTTCTTCACAAGAGATTTTTCTCTTTCTCATTTATTTACTAATGTGATCATTTATCTCTGTCAACATGGATGCATAAATACTTATTTTCCACTTTAGTTTTCTTTGATACACTCCATTATTGTGTGTGTGAATGTATGTTTGTTTGAGCATTTTCTAAATTTTTGCCACTACAAGAGTTTCGGGCACATCTTGTATATTTTCTGCTGCCATCCTAGAATCAATATTTCTCTAAGGATCCCTCCTTTTGGAGACTGATACTAGAAACCCAAATCTGGATAATGTATATCCTAATTGCTACCATGTGTTATTGTTTCTAAATCCCCCTAGCTGCCAGAGTAAGAGAAGGGAGGAATACATATATATATCCATCCACGTATCTTTATCTTAACATTTCTGTGCTTAAACATTTGCATAAGGGTTAAGAGTTTATACTGAGATCATTCTAGCCTCCTCTTCTTGCTTATCTACAAACTTCCATTCTAACTGTAAAAAACCAGGCTCATATCATCTTATATAATTTAATGTTTCAATTTCAGTATGCATGTTTAGTGGTATCAGAATTATTAATACATATTTGTGTGGAAAATTTTACCAACTAGAGTAAGTTGATTGTTTACAGTATATTTTACCTTTACTTTTATAGACTATACTCATTTCCAAAGGTACTTAGTATAACTGATATATTAAGAGATCTGATAAAATGAAAGCATTATATAATACTCAAATGAAATCAGTGAAGGTATACAAGAAAAAGATACAATGAATTGAACATGCTTTAAAACAGGGTAGATATTTATCCAACTGAATCAATTATTACTATAAAGGTGACTTGTCAAGAGCAATTGAAAGAGATTGTCAATGTAGATATGAAAATGCTAATATCCAATAATGTATTCTTCACAAAAAAGTTCAGTTTAAATATAAAGACTCACAGGTTAAAGTGATGGAGACAGATATATTATGTCAACAATAATGAAAAGAAAGGTACAATGGTTTTATTAAGACAAACCAGACTTTAAAAGAAGAATAATTATCAGGAATAAATTTGATGTTGCATAATGATAAAGAGGTCAAGTTTTCATGAAGAGAAAACAATCTTAAATGTCTATGCACTTAGGAACAGAACACCAAAAAATGTGATGCAATAACTGTAAGACTGAAAAGAGAAATAGGCAAAGACTCCATCACATTTGGGAACAACAACATTTCTTTGTCATTAATTGATAGTTCAAGCAAGAACATAGTTGACCTGATCATCCTTATTAATCAAAATTTTCAACCAACTGCTGACATTTGTAAAATAATCTATCTAAAAGAGCAGAATATAATTTTCCTTAAGCTCTAATGAAACATTTACCAAGATATCACATCCTAAGCTTTAAAATACTTCTTAACAAATTTATAAGAACAGAAGTCATACAAATTGTATTCTCAAACAAATAGGAAATTTAACTATTAAATCGATCAATAAATTAATACAGAAATAAATTTTGAAATATTCAAATTTTTGAAGATTTAAAAACATACATTTACATTTAATAAGTTTCAAAATAAGAAAACTTTTAAATAAATAAAATAAAACACAGCTTGTCAAAATCTGAAAGATTTGCAGGGAAATCGAGAAACTTAAAGCATATCTTAGAGAAGAAGAAAGATGAAAACCCCATAATATATATTCCACTGCAATAAACTACAGAAAGAAGAATAATTTAGACTTAAAGCAAGTAAAAGAAAAGAAATAATAAAAATTAGGGCAGATATTAATATATTTGAAAATTAAATATAAAAGAGGAAAATACCAAACCAAAGGTCATATCCTTAAAAAAAAAAAAAAAACACATTTTATAAACATTTAACAAGGCTAATCAAAAATAAACTGGAAATATTATCAGTGTCATAAATAAAATAAGGGTGATTATTTATCATCTCATGTACAGTAACAGTTTCTGGTGTTATATTTTCTCCTGGAAAAATAAGCCTTTTATGAAAAATACTCTGGTGGTAATTCACAAGGATTGCTCTTCCCTTGCCCCTCCAGAGCCACAAGAAGTCTTCCTTGTGAGTAGCTGCTGTAATTCCTATAGGTAAAGATCATGAATGTGTGGAGTCCCTCTAAGACTGAAGCCCCCAGTGGTTTTTCACTCTCAGGTTAGTCCACATTCAAACTTCATCAATTTGTAAACACTGCCATGTAAGTGTTCTTACCAGTTTACATCTCCAGTGGGTTCCGCTTAAGGTAAGCAGATGTTGGCTATGTTCTCTGAAGCCTTCTGTTTCTTCAGATTTTGATTTGACAGCTTTCCCTGCAATCTCACTTGTCTGATGGATCCACAAAAAGTACTGATTTTCAGGGGTTTTTTTTTCTGTTTTTAGTGTAGCAGTGATAGAAGTGTCAGTGTCTGAGTTCTTTGCACGACAGAAACAAAGCTAAAATCTCACTGCATTTTCACATTTTAAAAAATGCACTTCAGAAATATTTTCAGTTAATAATACCATTTGTGCTTTTTAAATGTGTTTGTTCCAATAGCTTCTGTTTAAAGGATGTTCCTTTTAGTGATTTTCAGCATCTTTAAAAAAATTTATTATAATAATGTGGAGTACAAGTGAAGATTATCTTCATAGGTAGACTGCATGCAGGTAAAGTTTGGTCTTCCAACTGGCCCTCCTTTCCCTGCTAGTGGACCTAATATCCCTTGTGTTTTTAGCTGCCATCTAACCTGTGCCCTCACTTCATCCCTCCCCTAGCAGTCCCCAATGACTGGTGATCTCTCCCTTGGGTTCATGTGATTATCATGCACTAATAAGTGAATAACATGCAGGATTCAGTACTTTGTTGCTGTAATAGATCACTTAGTGTGATGATCCCCAAATCCATCCAATTTCCTGTGAAACCTGTGATTTCATTCTTCTTTATGACTTTGTAATACTCCATCGTGTATGTGTACCACATTTTCTTTATTCAGTCTACTTTTGATGGGAGTAGAGTTAGTTCTATGTTTTTGCTATTGTCAATAGTGTGGCAATAAGCATGCATGTGCAGGTATCTTTTTAGTAGAGTAATTTATGTTCCTCCTGGTATTTTCCCAGAAGAGGAATTGTTGAATCATATGGAAGGACATTTTTAGTTCTTTTAGGCATCGCCACACTGTGTTTCGATAGAAGTGGATCTAATTTGCATTCCCACCAATAGTGTAGAAGCATTCCCACCAATAGTGTAGAAGCATTCTCTTTTCTCCACATCCTCACCAGCATGTGTTGTTTTTTGTTTTATTAATGATGCTTTGCCCACTTTTTAATGGGGTATTTAATTTTTTTTCTTTTAGCTTCATTTGAGTTCCTTATAGATCCTTGAAGTTAGGCTTTGACAGATGCAAAATTTTCAAATATTTTCTCCCATTCTTTTGGTTGTCTCTTTACTAATGGTTTCTTTTGCTGTGCAAAGGCTTTTCAGTTTGATGAGATCCCCCTTGTCTATGTTAGCTTTTTTGGAATTTACTTTTGGGGACTTGGAGGGAAATTTGTTGCTTACTCTGATGTGTAAAGGTGATTCCTAAGTTTTCTTTTAGGATTCTTATAGCTTGAGGTTTTACTTGTGAGTCTTTGATTCGTTTTGAGTTGATTTTTGTATATGGTGATAGGTAGAGGTCCAGTTTTGTTCTTCTGCAAGTAGTCAGTCAATTCTCCCAGCACTATTTGCTAAATATGATCTCCTTTTCCCAGTTATTGTTATTGAATTCTTTGTCCAAGATGAGTTGGTTGAGAGAACCTGTTTTTGCTTCTAGAATCTTTCTGTTCTGTTCCATTGGTCTATGTGTCTATTCTTGTACCAATACCAGGCTGTTTTAGTTACTGTCGGTTTGTAATAAGATGTAGTGTCTGATAGTGTGATATGGCACAGTTTTTCCTTTGTTGAGGATGATTTTGGCTATCTGTGCTATTTTCTGTTTCTGTGTGAATTTCTGTATTGTAGTTTCTAGGTCTGAAAAAAATAATATTGCAATTTGATGGGTATTGCATTGAATCGGTAGATTCATCGGTAGGATGAATTTCTTTACAATATGTATTCTATCAATCCATGAGCAAATAATGTTTTTCCATTAGTCATCTTTCATTTCTTTGAGCAGTGTTTTGTAATTATTATTGTAAAAGTCTTTCACTTATCTGGTTCAGTGAATGGAAAGATATTTCTTTCTTTTTTCTTTTTGGTTATTGTGTATGGGATTGTTCTTTTTATCTGATTTTCTGCCTGCTTTTTGCTGGAGCCCCCTCATAATGATAAGTGACTTTGGTAATGTTTCAGGGTACAAAGTCAACATGAAAAACTCAGCATGATTATTAAAAGGCAGGCTATTGTGTTGATGCCCTCCGGATGACTCTGAATCAGATAGGGCTATCTGCAAGGTTTTGTTTTTCATCCAAGAGTTTTCACTGTCTGATGCATTTCTCCTCTTTTTACTTTCATTTTATACCAGGTAAAGCTTTCTTTCTTCCCCAGGTAAATCCATAATTCACTGAAGCAGACTTGAGGAAGAGAATGACAAGATAAGGACAATCTGAAAGACATAACTTAATCAAGAAACTGAGTCATATAAAATATTTAAGCCAAGACTAATATGCAGATGAAATTTGAAGTAACAGAATATTGAAACTTAATAAGGGAATGATTGCACTGGAACAAAATATTTTAATTTGTCAAGCCTAAGTTGTCTCTGCTATTTAGTGAGCTGCAAACTCATAAGAAAGATTATAGAAGATTTAGAGAATTTCAAAAACATAAATCTATTCAAGTGTAGAGTAAATTAGTATGTTATCCTTTCTTACCAACAGAATTTTACCTATGTATATTGATTTGTGTCTCAAATAAAAATTTTGTCTTTTTTTGGTTATTGCTACCTCCTTTACATATTAAATTTTTTTATTTCCAATTCTAAGGCAATATTATTGAAATGCAAAAAGACAGTTTTCCTACACCATGTAAATAACATTACCAGTTTTTAAACTGATTTCATTATATTTAATACAAAAAGGTTCACAATATCACTGGCAAAACATTATTATATAAGCAATTTATAACCAGACATTTTAGATTTAAAGCACCATTATTTGAAAACTGTAAATACGTTCTGTATTTATGGAAGAAGCGTGATTTTTAAAAGCAACACCTTCCTAGTTACTTGTTCGTGGAAACTTTCTTACATGGGCACAAGATGGCTTGGTGGAAATGAAAAGTTAAAACCTACATTTTGCATACTGCAATTTCTTTGTAGCTGTTAATGCCCAGGAAGTACTATGGGTTTTGCATATTACAGCAAATGTTCTGGGGAAAAAAATAACAAACGAAGCCAGGTTCGGTGGCTCAGCCTGTAATCCCGTGCCTTTGGGAGGCTGAGGTGAGTGAATTGCCTGAGCCCGCGGGTTCGAGACCCGCCTGGGCAGCGAGACCTCATCTCTACAATAAAAAATAAAAAAATAAAAAATCAGCCGGGCGTGGTAGCGCATGCCTGTAATTCCAGCTACTTGGAAGGCTGAGGCGGAAGGATCGCCGGAACCCAGCAGGTGGAGGCTGCGGTGGCCGGGAGCGGCCACTGCACTCCAGTCTGGGCTACAGAGTGAGACTCCGACTCAAAAAAACACAAACAAACAAACAAAAAACAAACGATCTCATCAGGTGGGTCTTAAGAAGTAAAGAACACTGAGTTGAGATTTGGATACCTGGGCTATGAAATAGACTTATGAAATATGGCATGTGACCAGGAGCAGGTCACATATGCTCCTGACTTTGTATTCTCAACTATAAAATAAATTTGAACTATATAAAATTTTATAATCATCAAGAGGTTCCAGGTTAGAGTATTAACAGTCTCAGAGAAACATCCTTCCCATTCTGACAAGAAGAAGAAGACAGTCTACAATGTCATATGTTTTAGAGTCCATCAGGACCTAGGATGAGAAGATCATCTAATTATATACATCCAAAGGGTTTTAACAGAGTAGTATACATGAACTATTTACTCTTTAAAAAAACAGTGGGAGACCAGTAACCACCACAGAAGCAGACAAGGAAAAATATTAAAATTTAAACAAATTACTAAATGTCAAGTACAGCTTGTGTGACAATTTAAAATTCTTTGAAGTCCCAAATAAAATGGAAATCTGTACCTATCCATGATGAGAAAGATTAGGGCAGATAATTAGACATAAAGAACCCTTTGTTTGTTGCAAGCATACTGGCCCTTCCAAAACTTAAGGGTGAACGGAGAAAATTAGTAGAAACCTACCTATAATCAAGACATTGCATTTATACACTATATTGCATATCTACAACGAGTCAAGCAGCAGAATATTTATTTGCACTCTGCATATTGGACTGAATAGAAGACAGGATGTCTGCATCTGGAAAAGGAACAGAACAACTACTTATTTCCTGTATCATTCACTGACTTTGGCTAGGAGATTATCTGCTATTGGAGAATGGACAGAAACGCTGAGAGAACCCTACCCCTGAAGCAAAGGCACATAAATCCTGCCTATATATAAAATACCAGAGCAGGAAATTAAGTGTTCTACTTCAAAGCCCTGCTACTTAAGACTTCACATTCTTATTCCAAGTGCCAGTAAGAAATGTCACTCAGTAGGGAAGTTATGTAAACACTGAGAGACACCCTCTGTGACACAGATAGTTAAGGCATGTTAAAATCCAAAGATAAAGTAAAACTTTGAGAACCTCTTTAACACTTCAGGCCTTACACTAAGTAGTCTACTACAAGAATAATTAGAAACACTGAATGTAACTAAAGCAATAACAAAGATCAAACAAAAGTTAACTACAAAATAAATAAAAACCCTCATGGCTTAAATAAATATTTAAACAATTTAAATATCAATTACCATACAATGTCTGTCATAAAATTAAAAATTAATTAATTAATTAACAAACAAAAAGATAATATGCACACAATAAAGCAAGAAGATGTGATTCACCATTAAAATATAAAATATTCAGCCGGGCTCGATGGCTCAGCCTGTAATCCCGCGACTTGGGAGGCTAAGGAGAATGAATTGCCTGAGCCCGTGGGTTCGAGACCTGTCTGGGCAACTTGGTGAGACATCATCTCTACAATAAATCAAAAAATTAGCTGGGTGTGGTAGCGCGCACCTGTAGTTCCAGCTACTTGAAAGGCTGAGGCGGAAGGATCGCTGGAGCCCAGCAGTTGGATGCTGCAGTGGCCAGGAGTAGTCACTGCACTGCAGTCTGGGCAAGAGAGTGAGACTCCAACTAAAAAAAAAAACAAAAATTAAAAAATTAAAATATAAATAAATAAATAAATAAAATATTCAATAGAAATAGATAAAATAAATTTTTAGTTTAACAAATTCCCACAAAGATAGATTCAGGTCCAGATGACTTCAATGGTTAACTCTATCAAGCATGTAATGGAAACATAACAACTGAGAAGGAGAATATACTTTGAATGATTTTATTGGGTCACTTATCTTTGCAACAAAATAAAGATGTTACAATTAAAATTACAAACACATATATCCCATAAATGTAGAGTATTATTAACAAACCAAATATTTTGCTATATAAAAAGAATGATAGATTATTATCAAATATGTTTTACCTTAGTAATTCAAGGTTGGTTTATATGTGAAATAAAATTTTTTTTTCTTGATTTGAAGTCTCACTCTGTCACCCAGACTGGAGGGCAGTGTCACGCTCACGGCCACCACAACCTCCGCCTGCCGGGCTTAGGCGATCCTTCTGCTTCAGCCTTCCCAGTTGCTGGAGCTATAGATGCATGACACCAAGCCCAGCTAATTTTTTAAATTTATTGCAGAGACGAAGTCTCACCAAGTTACCCAGGCTGATCTTGAAGCCCCAGGCTCAGACAATCCTCTTGCCTTGGCCTCCCAAAGTGCTGGGATTGCTGGCTAAACCTCCACACCTGGACTATGAAAGAAGATTAATTGTATTGAGCACATCAAGAAAATGAAAGAAAACATATTCAATTTCAATTTTTTCAGAAAAAAACATTGGGAAAGTGCAACACATTTGTGATATAAACTTTCAATAAACCTAATTGAGGAAAAAGTCTTCCCTAATCTCACTAACAATGACTATAAAAAACTTAAAGTTGATGTTATAATTAAGGAATATTGAATGTTTTATTTCTAAAATTGTGAATAAGATCAAAACAAGATCTACATAAATTGTGAGATATGCAATAACCTACTGATTAGGATATTCAGTAAGATTAAAATATCAAACTTTCTTAAATTTATTTGTAGATTCAGTGCAATCTCAATTAAAAGAGCAGGTATTTCTAGAAATGTACCAAGTCCTTTGAAAATGTATTTAGAGAGGCAAAGAATCTAGATTATCCAAAATTGTCTTAAATATAAACAAGAAATGCTTGACGTAATGCACTAACTGATGTCAAGGTTTATTTTAAAGTTGTAATAATGTAGATTTTATGATATAGGTAAAAAGATTAGAAAAAAATTGGTAGGACAAAATGAGTCAAGAAAGAATTCATGCATATATGGTACAGTCCAGTTTGACAAGGTTATCAACCATTTTAGAGAAGAAAGATAAATGTATTTAATAATGATGGTAGAAAAATTGGATACTCATATGGATACAATATGAATATTCTCCCTACAGGTTTCTGAACTCTGCTTGCCTCCAGCCTAAGAAAATACTAAAAAAGAAGAACATGGCTCCTTATCAGCTTTTCCTAAGGACTGGCTGAAAACAGAAGACACATTTTCTGTCAGACACTGCCGGTCATTTTCCCTCATTGGCCCAACTTTTCCTTATAGGTTGCTTATTTATGTAATTTTAAAAAAATCTCTTTTCTGTTAGATTTTGAGATCTTAAGAATTTCTGAGATAAAAGTATTCTCCATATCGCAACAGTCTTTTTTGTCAATAGTTTTTCTCTTGTCTAAATCTGAATTTGCTTTAATTTGACAATATTCTCCTAAAATTATGTTATAAAAATAAAATACAATTTATAGCCAGGATAAATATTTTCAAAACATATCTGATAAATGACTTAACCCACACAATTTGCAGAATTCCTATAGCTCAGAAATACTAACAATCTAATAAAAATAAAAAATATGAATAGACACCTCACAAAATATAAATGGCAAAATATCATGTGAAAACATGATTAACATATTTAGACACAGGAATGAGATTCCACCATATATTTACTCAAACAGCATAAATTAAATGGAAGGACGTCACCAAATGTTGAAGAGAATCTGCAGCAACTGAACCTCTTATATATCACTGGAGGAATGGTAAAATCTATTCTTTTTGCATTATCTCTTGTATTATTACTCTTGGTGGCTCAAAATAACACAAATTATCTTACAGTACTGTACATCAGAAGCCTGACTTGGTCGCCGAACTAAAATCAATAGCAGGGCTGTGTTACTTTCTGAAGGACCTAGGGAAGAATCAATACCATATTTTATTCACACTGCTGTCAAAATTCAGTTATCTGTGGTTTAGGATGAAGGCCACCATCTTTTTGTTGGGTATGGGCTGAGAGTTTTTCTCAACTTCCAGTAGCCATCCATATTCCTTGCCCCCTTCCTCTCTACAAACCCAGGAACAATGTGGAAGTTCTTTTTATTCTTCTAATCTGTCCTGCCTCTCATTACATGATTACATTTCTGACCACTCTCTGCCTTTCTCTTTCACTTTTAAGGACTCTCATGAATGAATTAGGCCCAGCTAGATAATATGGAATAATCTATGTCAAGACATTTAACCTTAATCACATCTGTAAAGTCTTATTTTTTATATGAAGTACTTATTTGCAAGGTCTAAGAATGAAGTTTTGGACATCAAGGAGGAGGTTGTATTCTTCATATCACAAAATGGATAATCATTTTAGAAACTTTATTGTTAATATCTTAATAAAGTTGCAAGTACATCTGCCTTATTGCCTATAATTCCTTGTCTAAGTATATCTCCAAGGAAACAAAGACACATGTCCAAAAGAAACATTATACAAAAATGTTCACCAAAGCTTTATTTGTACTAGTCCAAAACATGAAAAAAATCAAATGTCAATTAGCATAAGAATGAGGAACAAATTTGTGGTATATACATCAAGAAAAAGAAAGAGATTCTGGTAAAGTATAAAAGTGTACAAATCTTCAAAATGTTCTTCTGAGCAAAAAGAACAGTACATAAAAACATACATGCTCAATTATCCCATTAATATGAAATGTAAGGATAGCCAAGATTAGTCTATGGTGAAGAAAATCATCTGAGTAAAGGACTACCTGTAAGAGACATGAGAAATTTTATGTGTCTTTATACTATTTTTCAAAATTAAGCTAATATGTCTTAATAATATTATTCATACAAATAAAATAGCATACATAAGATCTATGTATTTCACTGTATGTACATTATACCTTAAAATGAGGTCTTTCAAATTTTTAAAGCCCTGTGATCCTACAGAGGATAACTTATTCTTCTATGTGTCCTTTTATAAATGAAATGAAGATTTTAAAAATAAAATACATTCAATTTCTTAATTTTATTAGAAGTTTAGAATGTATTATCTTTTTCAAGCAAGATGACAGCAATTTTTTAATTCTATGTCCAAATACCATAAACAATAACTTCTGAAAATTTTTTTCTTTAGTCTTGACATTCAATAACCAAGATGATAATTAGCAAGTGTTTTTGAGCACAAAAATACTCATTTCAATATAAGAAATTTGGTAACAAAACAATTCCCATCAAGAAGTTAGATTTCATCCCACAGATGATAATTCAATAATAGCTTTCAATGTTGCTAGCCAATATCAACATTAATATTATTTAGATAGCTTTTTAAAATTTGTGATGCTATTTCATATAATCCTGTTCCAAAATTGTTGGAAACAACACCACACACTGCTGTGATGAGTTAGGGGAGGGAGAGAAGATAGGAATAGGGACACAGCTTTCTTTTTGCAAGCATTTTCCACAGCGGAATATGCCTCAGAGAGAGGCAGTTCATAGTTTAGAAACCTTCTCCACGTGAATAATAAATTGGAGCTGGCAGGTAAAGACTGCCTTTTCTGAAATGTAAAGCATCTGGGCAGCAATTGTTTAAAGACAGCTGGTTAATTATATTAGAAGACCTCTTAATCTCTGAAATCAAGGATGATAGTAGATTCATTAATGGAAAAGATTGAATATATGAAAAACATACAATTTAATAGTGATGCAACATTTTAGCTTAAAATATATAAATCAACATTTATTCACTGATCTTTTTCTGTAAGAACAAGAACTTTTATTTATTTATTTATTTATTTTTTTGAGTTGGAGTCTCACTCTGTTGCCCAGACTGGAATGCAGTGGCTGCTCCCGGCCACCGCAGCCTCAACCTGCTGGGCTCCAGCAATCCTTCTGCCTCAGCCTTCCGAGTAGCCGAAATTACAGGCATGCACTACCACACCCGGCTGATTTTTTGATTTACTGTAGAGATGAGGTCTCGCTGCCCAGGCCTGTCTCGAACCCGTGGGCTCAGGCAATCCACTCACCTCAGCCTCCCAAAGGCGTGGGATTACAGGCTGAGCCACCAAGTCCGGCCAGAACAAGAACTTTTAATTAGCATGATTCAATTAGAGTTTCGTCTGTTTTTCTTCTGTAGATCTTAAGTTTTTATTTTATTTTTAAAATTACACTAGAAGATAAAATAAATTCAAATGTGGACTCTTTATGGATTTTTAAATAAAATCACAGGTATTCTCCAGTATTTTTGTTACTAATTTTATTTTGTTTCTACACATAATTTATTTGCATCAAAACTATTTCTGTATCCATATTGTAATGTCTTACTTACAAATAGTGTGTAAAGGGGTGGAGTGAGTTGGGGAATAAATCCAGTTTACTTTCACCTGAAACTGCATGTTCAGTTTACCCTGTGGAAGAAGTATAAAGGTGTCCTAAAAAGTAACTTATTAGTCACACACATTCAGTGGAATATGAACATCTGTAAATATGCTTTATAGGGAGAGTGGTAATTCTGATGTATTTGTTAAGTGGAGGTTGATTAAAAGAATTTCTACTGAAGTAACCACATAAATTTCCATGACAAATGGCAATGACACAAACTAGATTCCATCAATTTTTCTAAATGTGCACTATCTGATTTATTATATTTAATGGTGCTCTTATTCCTATAGAAACCCAAATGTATTTCTATAGAAATATAGGAACCATCTGTGACTTTTATATTTTCTCATTTCTGATAATCAGTCATGATCATCTATCAATCAGAATTTGCAGCCTCTCTATTCCTATCTCATTCAGTTTCTAGCCATTATTCTTTCAATAAAACAACACATATACACTCATACATAATCATCCACACGATGCATAGTTTACACAATTTTGTCATTCAACATTACTGATAAAATACAGAATAATGTACAAATCAGAACCACACTAGGAGGTAAGGTAAATTTTTCTCCACACCTCAAAACTCAAGATCGATTAGACATTTAAGAAAATCCACACATACATGCATCCTTATACTCTCTTGTAAGGTAATATATTATATTTGGCTTTTCTTTATGGTGCATGGAATCAACTGCTTATGCTGTAGATTTTGTCTCCATTGTCATCTATACTGCCAATGTTGAGAACAAAATAGTCTCATAAAAGAACAAAATAGTCATCACAATTGAACAACAAAACTGCATTGAAGTTATTAGCTGGCCATTGTGCTTGACTTCAGCACAATGTCTTAAATTCCCTCATATATTCCTTTATACCATATCCAAGTACAAATTGGCCTCTGCTATCTATATGCAATTCATGGTTTGGCGAAGGACCCAATCTCTTACCTGATAAACTCACCTGAAATAAGACAGCATATCAATAGCTGGGATGCTCTTGATGAGGTTGAACTGATGGTACAGCCTTCCGCACCAAAATATTCAGAAAAGAAATACTTTTTTCTAGATTGTAACAGGAAGAATTTGCCTTTCATTAAAAAAAAGTCATATTTGAATATGAATGAAATTTTAGGACACAATAACAGGAAAAGTAGAGTTAGAGAAAATTTATCATAATGGCAAATGCTTGGAGCAATAACAGAGATGATAAACTAGCAGCAGCTGTCAAAAGGAGGAAATAATTATATTATAAAGCTTGTGCAGGAGTTTAAGGTCAAGATAACCTTTAACATTGCTCTTATCTCTCACTCATTAAGGCAGTTGTAAATCTCTCCAATGTTGAGGGAGGAAGGAAATTTTTCTCAATGACACTGAAAACTAAAGTTTGGTTTGTTACATAATGGAATCAAAGATTATAATAGTAGCAATGAATGAAAAATGCCATATGCTTGACAAATATATTCAGCAGTTTGTGAGAGAACATTATAGCAGTAGAAAACTGAGCAGTCATTTCCTTTCTCCACTTCTGCACAATAATTTGTTTTTTCTTTGGTGTTAAAATTTATTTTGGGCATCAGGAGAAGCGGCATGATGGCGACAGGGCATCTGTGAAACCCTCTGCAAAGGAGAGCTGCAGTGGGTCTCTGACTCTCGCTCCGAGGGCTGCAGACCCCAACATCGCAGCCTGCTATTCATACAGAGCTCGGCCATTGCCTCCACTTGGGCATCGCAGCAGAATGGACAGCCACTGCAGCACAAACAGCGCTGCCGCCGCTGCCGCAATCCCCCCCCGCCACCGCTGCC
>NW_007246668.1:447292-514432 GCF_000164805.1 Carlito syrichta | reverse complement strand
TAGGACTATAACACGGCGTTGGCCCCACCCTGCTCCCATGCAGCTCCTCCAATAGGAACAGACCCCTCCCGGCCCCTGTCAGACTGATAAATACAGCCCTCTCCCTGCAACTCTCTCTCTCCGTCTCTCTTTCTCTCTCTCTCTCTGTCACTCTCTCCCTCTCTGCAGCTCTCTCCCTGCCTCTCTCCCACTTCCTCTCTCTCTCTTGCTCTCTCTTTCTCTCTTTTCTTTTTTCCCGTTGCAGATTCCCTCTGTAACAACCCTTTTAATAAATCTCTTGGTCCTGGCCGGGTGTGGAGTCATTACTGGCACCAAACTTCTTACAATAGCCACTTTCTGAGTTCATCTATATACTTGCTGGTCTAGTTGTTCTATCAATTGTTGAGAAAGGCATTTTAAACTTCACCTATAATTGCTGATTTGTCTATTTCTCCTTTTAGTTCCATATTTTTTGAAGAAGGGCTAAATTAATTGAAGTTTATTCTTGTGATTTAATATTATATAGTCGTTAAAATAATTTTTCTTAGTCAATGACACAAGAATAGAGGCAAATCCATCATATAATATTAAATAAAAAAGACAAACTGTAAAATCTATTTTCAGATTTCTTGTTTGCTTGTTCGTTCTTTGTTAGGTCAGATTCAAACTTTTATCTTGAGTGATTCTTGCATCCTTTATTCTCCCTTCAATAAGGGTAAGATGTCCTTCTATTCAGAAATATTGTTTCAGTATTCAAATTTATCATCTCCCTACACTATGTACTTATTTGAGCAGGACTTTTACAAAGCCTGAAGGCATCCTGTCCTAGACCCTCTGAATTGCTTCTGTCTGAGCCAGGCCCTCAGGGACTGTGCACCTGTAGGTATACTGTGGGCCTTCACAGAACTTCTTTCACCAGTCATGCCAGGAAGGCTGCTGTAGTGTGTGTCCAGAGGTATTAGCAAAATGTGGCCCAAAGGAACCCACTTCTGTAGTTACCATGGGAGCATAAGGGGCTCCTGTGTTTCTCCTGAATAGATGATTAGTTGTTGGCTTTTCACATTTAGAGACATTATTTTTTAGAGCGGTTTTAGGTTTATCATTATTTTTTCTATTTCTATGAATTTGAGTACTTTTGATACCTAATATGAGTAGAATAATAGAGAGTTTATCCTTTGTGGCTTATTTCAGCTAGTGTAAGTCTCTCAAGTTTCATTTATGTTGTAGAACATATCAGAATGTCTTTTCTGTTAAGACAGAATAACATTTCATTGTACACATATCCCACATTTTCTGTATGTATCCCTGCACTGATAGACACGAGCTGTGACCACCTCTTGGCTATTGTGACCAGTGCTACACTAAACATGGTTGTATAAATATCCCTTCACAATTCAGCTTTTGGTACTTTTGGATATATAACCAGATGTGGAATTGGATCATAAGGTAGTGCTTTTACTTTTTGAAGACTGTCCATACTGTTTTCCATAGAGACTGCACCACTTTACATTTTCAGGAATAGTGCATAAGGGTTCAATTTCTGCAACTCTGACCAACACTTGTCATTTTCTGATTTCTGATAATGCCCATCCTGCTGGTTGTGAGATTGCTTTGTTTCAACCTGTAGATTGTTTCTTTTAATGTTCAGAAATGTTTAAGTTGATGTACTTCCACATTTCTATGTTTGTTTTTGTTGCCTGTGTTTTCAGTGTCATATCCAGGCCATATCTAATGTCATGCTGTCAGTGATCTAAAATCACTATGTTTTGTTGTTTTTGTAATGTAACTTAGAGGATGATAACTATGGTGTACTGCAGGTCTACAGGCCTCATTTTTGAGTAGCAAAAGGTCAGGTCACCAGATCATCTCATGGCCTTTGCATAAGATATTTACCTACTTGAGATTTTGTTCATTCTCTTTCTTTATTTGAATCATTTATTTTTAAAATTTCTTCAGTTCTCCTCTATGTTCCTAATACTTCAGGCTGGGCCCATTGCCCTATCTTGGTCTCCTCAGCTCCCTGGGTCTTCTTCCTCTTAGCTCTGACCCCTCTGCTTGTGCCTTCCCCATCCCAGTGTTAACCCTATTTACTTTCTCTGTAGTGGTATGTCTCCCCAAATGTGCTGAGATCCGAGAGTGGAAAGCCTGGTACTGACATAGTCACTGCTGGAAGGAGTCCATAATTGTGTTGCTGAGAACAGAACTGATAGGTTAAAGAGCTAAACAAAGGAGAACCTAAGCTATAAAACTCTCACAAGAAAACAAGGGAAAACCTTCTACATATCAATTGTATATTTTTGTTTCATATATTTTGCAGCTTTTTTTTGTTGTTGTTGCATATGCATTTGGAATTGCTCACGTTTCTTATTGGATTGACCCTTTATTAATATGTAATGTCTCTGTCTTTGGTAATGCTCATTCACTGAAGTCTACTAAGCTGATATTAATACATATACTCTTATTAATAGATGATCTTTTTCAATCCTTTAATTTCAACCTACATATATAATTATTATTATATTTCCCTCTAATTCAGGCTTGAGGTTTCTCTACTGAAAGTTGCCATAAACTCTATTGCTGCTCTGATAAGAACCAAAGGGATATGGTCATAAATGTTTATAATGTGCCTTTCATGGAATACTTCTTATTATTAGCAGATTGCCTAGTGATTGAGTACCTGACCTGTGACCAGATGTCCTCTCACATCACATGTGAGTCTGTAACTTGAACTATCTCTTATTTTAAATTGATGCATATAGACCATAATCATTTACTGAAATTATTGATATGTTAAGGCATAAGTTGCCATTTTATTTTTGTTTTGCAGTATTTTCTGAATTTTTTGTTTTGCCCTGTTACACATTTCTCTGTTTTCAATTTCCAGCTTTCCTATGAGTTACTTGAACACTAAAAAAAATAATAACTCTAATTTGGTTTATCTATAGTCCTTGAATAAAATCTTTTAGCAGTTTCTCTGTTGTACATACATAACTTACCATAGTCTCCTGGCATTGACATTTTATGAGTTTGAGTGTAGGAGAGGTATTTCCTTTTAAATCTTTTTGCCCTTTTGTGTTTATAATTATGTTAAACATTTTCTCTACACATTTTAAGAATCACATAAGAAAATGCTATAAATGGTGCCTCTCAACATTATTTAGAAAATTCAAGAGAATCACATTTATTCATATTTTGTACTTTCTGTTTTTGTTCTTCCCCTATAATGTTCCAAAATTTTTCATTTCCTTTCTGTTTGATGAAGTTCTTCTTAGAACAAGTTCGTTATTTTCCTTCTTGAATGGTATTTTATTTTATAATTTTTATTCTGCCATTTCTTTTTCTTAAAATCCATATTTATTCATTGTATTCAGGTCTCTGGGTGGACAAGTGCATTGACTCTGCATGAAAGAACTTTTCTGTAAGTAGAAGAAAAACTCAAGAAATATTGGATACTTTGGTTGTGTAGACAGATACCTTATGAAAGATTGGAATGCTGTTATAGTCAAACAGCAATGTAAAAGGAAATTTCAAATTCGTAATTAGAGAGTAGGGAACTGGAAGAATTTGGAGGTGATCTAGTTGTGAACCAAGGACTGGGGAAACAGAGATAGAGGAAACCCAGATTTTCATTAAAATTAATGACAGAAACTTCATTCAACTCCTTGACAATGGAACTGGCTCAGATACTCATTTTATTTTTGATCCCTTAGGAGAATCAAACTTCAATACTGACTGATCCATCATGGTGGTTTGGCTTTTTATGAGTATGCAAGTGCATGGCTAAGTTGTTCAGAAACTCTATAACTATTCAGAGAGGGAGGCAAGAACAGAATCACTATATGGTGCCCTGTCAAGTCAAAATAATTGAAAGTCACTAACTACCTCTAAGTAAAGGGCAGTTGAATGGGGAGGTTTAGGGGTAGATGTGGAGGAACTCAAAAGCGGTTGGCAAATATGGATCCAATTAAATTCTCCATTTATCCAGCTACCCACCTCATGGGTTCTTCATGTTGTTTTCCAAAGTGTTTTAATTGTATTTAAGGTTTTATAATGACATTGTCGAAACTATAATTTTCTAAAGATGTAAACTTTTGTCATTGCACAATGGTAGCAATTTCTCTCTCCCTATCACTGTACATTAGTTGGAACAACAGACTCCCCTTAAGCATGTACACTGGATACCCGCTATACATTCAGATTGTGGCACAGTACCTAAAGCTCCACAAGCAAGCACAGGCAACCTCCTCTTACCCCATTTGACTGCTACCTGTTCTTCAAGTTATAGCTGTTCTATGTTGATGTCCTTGTCTGTCTCAACCCATAGAGATTGTGTCTGTTTCATTGGACATAGCATTCACTTGTTAAATTATTGTATATATCTTAAATTTCCTTGAAATGGTTACATTAGAAGGGCATTAAGAAACATATTTTGTATGTTTACTATTTTATGCATACTTAATTCTATGTTTAGTATAGCTGCTGTACCATATTTTATTTGTATGTGTATTTTAATCCATGGTGTTCTGTATGTGTTATTCTATTTGGCTTTTTCTGTATGAAATAACACCACAATTAAATTGTACTCTCCATAAAGATATAGAATTGTTTGTCAAAAACAACTAATATCTGTAGAAAGTTTTAGATTGTAGTTCCATTACTACAATCTCATTTCATTCACGTGTCTTACAAATTCCATGAGACAGAAAATATTAATGCTTCTGTTTTGAGAACTGAAGCTCAGAGAAGAAATCTCCAGATGATTATTAAGCTAATAATAATTCAGACCTTCTGAATCCAAGTGGTTTAGTTCTTCCCCTGCCAGTGTCTTTTATGTGTTTAATTCCTATCTTTGGGTCAAGCACAGGGGCTGGCTCATACAAGCAATCACAAATGTTTGTGGTTATAAAAATAAGAATGGGTGTATATTAAGTATAATGGGTATGTACTTTTTGATGGGAATACCTATTCAAGGAGTGCTGGGTTGTCACTGTTTTCCTGCCTTGAAAAATGTATGCAGTCTAGTGGAAGCATGTAAATAGATGAAGGATAAGGTATCTTGTTAAGTAACATCATGAGTTATTAATAAAGTATTGTGGTGGTATATGCAAGAGTAGTGATTTATTGTCTTTGACAGAATTGAAGAAGCCTTCATGTAAAAGGGTGTTTTTAGGCCCTGAAAGATGAGTCAGAATATTCCACATGATAAACAGAGATAGACATTACAAAAAGAAACAACAACATGTACAAGACACATGGAGTTTAAAGAGTATAGAAAAAGTGAAAATGTCAGGGTACCTTGAGTGCAGAGACAGGATAGAATAATAGAGCTATTAGCAAGGTAGACTATAGAGTTATGTGTGGTTTCTATATAAAATAATTTCTATCTCAAGTCAGGGGATTAATCCTCTATAATCCTGTTCATTAGAAGAGCTATCTAACTTATTTTTATAAAGGAATTAAAAATAAACTATAAGAGCCACTGCTTATTATACTCTAAACCCTATAAGAGGTGCTTTATGGATGTCATAATGTTAATGGACTAGAATAATCTTACAAAGTAGATATTGTTATTCTCATTTTACTGATGATGGATCTGAGGTTAAAAAAGATAAGTAGCTTGCTTAAAGTCACAAAGCTGGAAACCATGCATGGAGGGTTTTACTCTAGATCAATTACAGGACTTCCTATGAGTTTTTTTGGAAATGAGGAAGAGAGGACACACTTACATATCACACATATTGGTACCTGGGAATTCAATCGTGAATGGGAACTAATAGACCAGTATACTAGAATAGTAAAGTTGTTGTGAGGGCTTGAATTAAGGCAGACTCAATGGGCCTGGTGAGGAAGATCAAACTCAAGGCATGATCCTAAGGTTGGCTCACAGAACTCACTTTTTGACTCCCTCTCCACTAATGCTTTTCTCCTTTTTCAATCCAGCTATCACCAATTTATAGATTCTTCTTCTAATAGAAAAATCAAGTTATCTTTCTGCTGTTTCTTTTACAAAGAATTAACTTTAAAAACTAATATGGTAGTTAAATATCTGCCAAATTATCCAGCCTTCTTTACTTCATTTCAGGAATACCAGTCTTCCTCAGATTCTTCCAGTGGAATGAGTTCTTTTTTATTTCAGTACTCTCGCATATGCTTTTCTTGTTTGGAATTGACACACGTCTATTTTCAACTTGGTAATTTTTCCTCCACTCTCAGCAAAAATATAAATGGAATTCCTTCAGAGATCAAATATCATTTCTTCAGAGATCAAAAATCATATCCTAATGTTGAAGTCTGGTCAAAATAAAATGGACCCACTTTTGTAGTAAGGAGCTACTTGTCACTAGGAGTATTTGTAGAGCCTCTGTCAAAAATTTATTGGAAATTGTATACAATACAGAAAATATTGAATTATGGGGACATTATCACTGAAGAAGCAAAACGCTGGTTGAAGAAATGGGCAGTTTTATAAAAAGAGGGAAAGACTTGGTGAAATAAAAGGAGAAAGAGAGAACATTCAGTGATGGAGAAGAGTGTGTGGAGTGTATAACGGGCTGTGCATAGAGCAGTGAGGCTGAGGGTGGAGAGGTAGGCAGAATTATTGTGAAGAAGTGGGCCTTGAACTTCAACACCTATAACATAGCATAAGAGGTCTCTTAGAGAGTGAGGTACAGGAGCTCAACGAATTCTTACCCATGTGTATAGGAGTAAAATTGCTTTCTCTTGAAATAACTCAGAGTTTAGCAGTGGTCTGAGGTCCCAGTCAATTTCATCAACAAATGTGGTATGGCTCACTCATCCTGATGGAAAATTCAAAGAAGTCTCTTGCAAAGTCAGAGTATAAAACAGATTCCATCAATTCTGCCTGAGGAAAAGGTCAGGGATATGCTGATATATCTTCTAGTACTTCTCACATGAAAGAATTCTTCAAACCTGTTCCTGTCAAATTCTCTTGTTCACATCAGTACAGTTCTTGGCTGAATGAATGGCCTGTGGGATTTGTGGAATTTGGCTTTTTCTACATAGAATTTTTCATGTTTCTTGTAAAAATGTCACTGACTTAATTTTAAAAAATTTTTATAGGCACCTAAATTAGTGATTCTGCAAGAGTCTATACAAGCTGATTTTCAATAACACACAGAAGTCCCCTACAGGAAAAAGAAAATACAATCTTCAGAACTGAATCTGAATATGGAGATCTTTACTCTCAGAGCTCTTTGCAAACACATTACTTTATAGCAAACCTGAGTCCCAGTCTGCTGGAAAATAGTACATTTTTTTTCTTTCCTCCTTCTCCTATTTTTCTTCTTCCTTCTTCCCTCTTTTCTTTTGAAATATCAATTTCAAAGAATTTGTTAGTTTTTTCCCACTGAAATCATTTTTTTTTTTTGCTTTAGGATGACACAGTCATTATTAACCTACACTCCTAAAAAAAAAGTCTACTTGTTTTTAATTTCTTGTGATGAGGCCTTGAGATTTCTTTAGAAAAAACAGTAAGAATTCAGATTTATTCCTCTTAACAATGTGAAATGTGTTTCTTCTTTGACAAGAGGCAAAGAAACTCTTGCCTGTTAACCTGGTCTGCAGCCCTTGGACAATGCTGTTAATGAAGTCACTTCAATAACTCCACCAAACTTCTCTGCAAGGATTCAGCTTTCTCCATCATTCCAGTCAGTTTTGAAGCTGAATGCAGTTTGTCCTGCGGAGGAAGAGACAAAACATGATGATCTGTGGGAGTAAAATGAGGAGAGAAACTGTGGTGTAAGAGGTAGGTTCATGGTAATCCCAGAATGGTATTCTGGGTCAAACACACATACAGATACGTTAGACAAATTTACTGATAGCCTGTGCTCACTGACCGTCTTCTGCACCTAGCATCCATGTCATTACCCTCCCAGACAAACTCACTTACCCATCTGACAGTCTCTGAGGATCAGCACTGTGCAGTTTTCTTTCAGAGTTTCAAGCAATCTTTCATTTTTCCTATGAGAAAGAACAATGGCAACTATTTATTGAGCATCTGCTATGTGTTGGGCACTATGCTAAGCAACTTAGAGAAATTATTTTGTTTAATATTTTAATTAATCATAAACATGAATATTATTGTTGCTTCTAACTTGCAGATGTGGATATTAAGGTTTAAAGACTATGTGAGGCAAAGTCAGTCCTGGAAGTTTGTTCAGAATGCCCACAAAGCACAATGCCTTTGAAATCACTATGGACAGGTTGGTGCTGAGGGGAGAGATAGCAATGACTTGCATCCAGGAGAACTGAGTATAAACAGCAGTTTTCTCATTCACTTAGATGTCAGAGAGCCATCTCTTGGAGGTGTGGTTTTCTTAGCTGTCAAAAGAAGAACATTATAAGACCTTGGTGAAAATGAAATCACTCAAAGTTAGTGAGTGTGTCTGGCAAATTGCCTGCTATTAGGTAGGTGACTTTTGCTAGACTCTGAACTTTAGAATTATCTCAAAGGCAGACAGCCAGCACTTTTTAGCTCACTTAAAGGCATTTTGCTTCACCAGAAAGCATTTGTGTAGTCAACTGATCATTTATACCCTTAAGTATTTGAATGAACCTATCCACGAAGAAGGTAACATATAACCCACTGGGAAAGTGATCAGGCCTGTAAATATGTGATAATCATTGACATTGAGAAGGAATTCACAGAAGACTTCAATTGACAGATGATGTTTTGTTTCTTAAACTGCAAGGTACATGTTAAGATGTTCATCGTATATGCTGATATTCCAAACATATCTGAACTATCTCATAACAAGCCAAAATGTAATGCTAACAAAGAGGGCCCTAGTTGTTTAACTGAATATTGTCTTCATTATTATTATTATTTTCTGTGTTGTAGTTGTTTTGCTTTTTCCAAGGAGCCTGTCGAGAGGCACACACCCTCTCAGCCTTGAGATGGGATCTGTTTCTGGACCATTGTGCTTTACACTCAGTGTTAAGTAGCTTATAAGCAAATCACTCTTTAACCATGTCATGTGTGATTCTTATGTCTCTGTGAAGGCCAGAGAATAAATATGCTATTTTGGTTACTTTTTTAGTTACTCATGACACAAAGTACGCTAAGGAGCAAACTAAACTGAGAGTTCTATGAAGGCTAGAGACCTGTTTGCCTTTTTCTATTGGATCTTTAATGCCTATGAATACAACTGCCCAATAGGAGGTGCTCATGGTGTGCTTGCACATTTGTTGGCCAGATTTATTCTAAGCACTAGGATTTTATGAGCTCTCATAATTAAAGATGAGTTATTCTAATCAAGGATTGTCGTTTTTCAAGTTCCACTTTTTAACATTGATTTTAATTAAGATTAAAAAGATGCAAGGCACAGCTAGAGGCTATGAAATAACAGAACCATCATCAACCCACAATAATAACTATGAAAATTAATTACTCTTATTGAGTGCTTACCATATGCTGGGCACGCAGTTAGTGCTTTATGTATTACCTCATTTGGTCTTAAGGAAGTAGATATTCATTACCATTTCCATTTATGGATGAGAAAAATGAGGCATGTGAAAGTTAAATAACTTGCTCAAGGTCCTAAATAAGTTGCCGAGCTTGGTTTTGAGCTTGGGTATTCACTACCCCAACCACCTTGTAAATCACTTTGCATCGTTGTGATTTTAAGGCTCCAGATATAACCCAAGAGTGTCTATAATGTCGCTTTCAAAATATAAGATGAATGTCCTAGGATGCCTTATGGAAGGTTTTCTTTCCTCTGGTGTTTGTTTCTGATAGCATAAAATATTTATAAATAAGTTTCATATCTTCTTATTTTGACTACATGGTGAGATAGTGTTTATATGGTCGTAAGATCAGGAGTGTTAATGTCAGACAGACCAGATTAAAGTGTCCTGGTTCTGCTTAAAGCCTGTATTACTTAAAAAAATGTACATAACTGACTAAAATAATTTCTTGTTTAGAAATGAGAGAGTATCTATTTCTTGAGCTGTATGCTGCTTGACAAAATACATCCAAACTCTTAGAACAAAGTTTAATATATGAAGGTAAACTATTATTATTTTGTAATAGCAATTAAAATTACTATAGAAGTTGCATGAATTCTTTGTGTTTCTAGAATGTGGTATGGAGCAGATAGTGAGATTTAGATGTAGATGCTGAATAATTTTGAAGTTTAGGTCATTAAAATTTTCCACATAATTGTATAATTATTAATTATTAAATTAATATTTTTAACTTTAAAATTTTTAATTTTGAAATTGTGAGGTACAATTCAGGGTTAGGGACACAAATATTCATCATGCAGTTACCCTTGTTGGTGAGGTGTGCCCCCTTCTCCAGGCAGATTTCAACTACTGTCACTCCCACTAAATTAATTATTAAATAATTTTACAAACAATAAGAACAGGATCATATCATCTGGTTGAAAAAAAAAAAACTTTTGTTTGTGTGTTAATATACATACACACACACAAATACAGGCTTACTGATTCTTACAAATTGATTTAGTTGTGCTTGCTTTGAATTAATCTACTTGAGAATAATAAATTATCTACAATCCTGACTGTCTTATAAAATCCAAGACGTACAATTGCCATATTTATGTTGCACAGTGTCTATAAGGGAGGTACCCCTCTCTGGTTTCAAAGTGATTAAAGACCTACTTTGTATAAAGTATTTTACATATTTTTCTTCTAAGCCCAGAAACACTATTTTTCCCAACTATCTCTTCATTTTTACTGAAGTTTTATTAGCCAATGACATTGCTGCTTCATTATCTTTCTAGATAGACTGTTCCATGTTGTTCTTATTTTCTTAGTTCTTGGAGAATTTCTGTTCCATCGACATATCACTCCACTTTGAGTTACACTGCATGATAAATATTTTCTTCTTTTTCTTTTCATTCTTTTCTTTATTCTTTTCCTTACTCTTCTTTATTAAACAATTAAATTCTAAAGACATTAGATCGGGCAGAATAAGTGACTATATGGTTAGAAAAGGGAAGAAACACTGGCCCTATGCAGGGAGTCAGAGACTAAGCAAAGTCAGGAAGAAGCACATGCAGGGGAGAAGCTTGGAATGGACCATTAGTGACCAAACAAGACAGGAGGGGACATGCATTCAATGGTAATAGGAGAAGCTAAGCTTGAAATGCTGCATATGAAATAGAGTAAGGGTTTCCCTGTCAGGGAGTGGCCCGCATGATGTGTTTAGAACCTATATTAGGTAAAGTAGGGACTTGCCGAAGTCCAGCTCCAGGAGAGAGTCAGGGTCTGAATGGGGAGAATCAGGAACGGTGAAGAAGAACAACAGGAGTCACCTGCCAGGGTAGTGTTCAAGACTCTGCCAATTTTTATTCAATTCTTACAAACTTATATAGTTTTTTTTTTACTGACCCCCCTACCCACAAAATGTATCCCATGTTACACATTAAATGTTTACATCATGTTTTTTCTTTTGTTTATGGGGAAGTTGACCTTTACAAGTTTCATTTTGTTCCTTCCTGCTACTGGTGGTGTTTTTTAGGAACAAAACACCACCTGCCAAGAATTTATCAACCACAACCTGTGACCTCTAGGCCAACTGAATCTCTTTCCTTCGCTATTCTTTTTCTTTTCCTTTACTAACCTATTTTCTTAATTATACACTTTTAATAGCAATATATTGACTTGTTTTTTCTTTTATATAACCACCCTTATCTTACCCACTACAAATTTTTAATATTCTATATTTTTAACAATTTAACTTTCTTAATTCTAATTGCCTTATCTATATTACTTGCTATTTTCTTATCACCTATTTTACATTTTTTATTTCTAAACAAAACTTAAGTCTAAATCTACACTTACATATGAAATTAATGTTACTTCTAATCCTAAATGTATTTAATTTTAAACCTACTTTAAGTGTGTATAATAATTAAGTTTACCTTAAAACTTATTTCCTATTCCTTCTATTACTTATATTTAACTAATATCTACATCTATAATAAACATTTATCTTTTAATTATAACTGTTAGTCATTTAATTCTATCCTAACTTTAATTTTAACCCTCTTTCTAATTAAACTATAATATTTCTGAAATCAAAAGGCATGTCTGTGACTTGTTTTTCCCCAAAACACCTGTTTTTGGAGACACTCTGTCTCAGTTTCTCACTTCCTCATCAATCACAACTGTCAATGTTGCTACTTATAAAGGGTATGAGGAAGTACTTGTTTTTCCTTTTTAGCTAAAGGTTGCAAAAGGGGGTAATAAAACATTCTCTTGTCCCTTCAGGGGTTCTTCTTGCTTTCTTGTTTGTTCATTTGTTTAATAGAAGCTAGGTTTGCAATGACCATTCTTGAATTAGGCTGAAAATGTCAATGAGATGATTCCAACTGACAATTGATTACAATATTAACTATAAAAAAGCAAAAGCAATGCTTATAGAGGACCTACTATTGGCAAAGCACTATTCTAAGTGCAGTACATATATTAACTCATTTAATCTTCACAACAACCCTGTGGAATAGATGCTTTTATAATACTCATTTGAGAATTGCAGAATCTGAGACAAAAAGAGGCTAAACGACTTACTCAAAGTTATTTTCACAAACTATAAAGCTAAAATTAAAAAAACCCAATGGCAGCACTAGTATGAAAACCAAACTGGTCTGGCTGCAGAGTCGTATTTCATCCTGAGCCACATGATTTCACTAAAATAGTTTTAGATTAAATTAGATAGACCCTAAATTCCCATGAGATTCCTAAGGACCACACATATCTTTTGAAAATAGAGTCCTGAAATAGCTAATGACTGATATTTGGTACCACTATACACATTAGCTTCCAATGCTATGTAATAGAGGCTGCATTTTATTTTCTCAAATTTCCTGCAAGATGGTTTCTATATATACTCACATTTGAAAGATGATAGACTCAAGGTTCAGAGACATTAAAACTTGTCTTTCTATACTAAACAGCCACTACGTGACAGAGTGGGCATTCATACACGTCTGTCACCAAAACTCCAAATCTTAACAAATATCATATACAATTTTGGAAATAAAATAATACGATGGGCACTAGATTGAAAAGAAAATTCCTACATTTTAGACCCAGCTTTTCTATTGCATTACCAAGTGGTGCTGAGTAATGTAGTGTCTTTCCCTGGGACTTAACTTTGTCTTATATCAAATAAGATAATTGGTCTTTGTTACTGTTGTTTCCGTTCAGAATGATGTTATGATCCTGAGACTGTTTTATGTCAAAACATGCATGAGTACCTTTCAAATTTTAAATTACTCTAAGATAGATCTCAGTTTCCAGAGTTTAGTGTAAATAGGGAGAAGAAACTTAGATAAACACTGTTTTTAGTTATTGGGATCAAACACAAAGAGCTTGAGTACCAAACACTTAGTTTTAAAAAATAAGCTAGCCGGGCTCAGTGGCTCAGCCTGTAATCCCACGCCTTTGGGAGGCTGAGGTGAGTGGATTGCCTGAGCCCGCGGGTTCGAGACCTGCCTGGGCAGAGAGACCTCATCTCTATAATAAATCAAAAAATCGGTCAGGTGTGGTAGCGCATGCCTGTAATTCCGGCTACTTGGAAGGCTGAGGCGGAAGGATCGCCGGAGCCCAGCAGGTCGAGGCTGCGGTGGCCGGGAGCGGCCACTGCACTCCAGTCTGGGCGAAAGAGTGAGACTCCAACTCAAAAAATAAAAATAAAAATAAATAAGTAAAATAAGCTAATGCCAATTTTTATTGAAACTGTATTTATTATCTCAGGTCTCAGTTTTCACATCCACACTCTTGTCCATCTTAATTCCAGTGTCAAATCCCCCTTTTTTTCTAGGTTTATCTAATTTTGTACCTCTCTTCCTTAGTTCCCCACTTCCTTAATACACATGTCTCAGTAATATATTCAGGACCCTTTCTACGTGCTGTTGGAATCTGAAACGTAAAGCTCATTTCTTAGACCATTTTAAACAGTTTCTTTAAACTTTTTTCCTCTTTCTCTTTTTTCATTATTACATATGTCCAATATAATAAATTGACACCCAGTTTTAATTCTTTAGTAGAAGCTTATAATATAAAGACTTAAAATCATCAGATAGTGCACTTGCTTTTTCAAAATTCCTTGCATTTAGGAAAAAAAAATCATGCAATCTATGCAAGGAGACCCAAAAAAACACCTACAATACTGAGGAGCACCTCTGTCAAAGAGATATACAAGGAGATTGCCCACTTTCTTCTTTCAGATATGGCTAGATAAATATGACATATGACGTACATGGCAGTAGCAGCAGTTTTGTGATCAGGATTGTATAAACTGGGGATTAAGGACAACACACGAAAGATGTTGAATGGCAAGAGAAACATCTGGGTCATAGGTAGTATCTGTATGCTTCCAAGTAACCAAATCTGTAACTCGATATTTTTTAGTTGAAATGGTGAAGGCTTCGCTCTTAAGATATTTTTATTTGATCATTCTGTGAATTTTAGTTAAAAACTTGTTAGTATAATGTACAAATTCAAAATACCTTTTTGAAAAAGTTTTACATCGTTTTTTAAGACCTGACACGTTTCATTTCACAATTTTGGTAGAAATGCCATTTCAGAAAGACACTAGATGGCAATATATGCTTCATAATTAATAATGGGGGAAGGGAATTCATATTTAAGATTAAACTGTCAAAAATACACTTAATGTTCAATGTGTATGTGAAAATGTCTGTTTTATTTATTCTGTAACTCTGTAAAAACTGCTGTCTTAATTAAGATAGAAATAAAAACTCTTAATTAATATAATAAAAAATGTTTGAGCACTGGGTGATATTGGGTAGAACACTCTTTATGTTCTACTCACATTTAAGAAACAAAGAATGCCCTTTCTCAGATAAAGACTTGGAACATGTAAATCTTACTTATCTTCTGCTATTTAAGTCAGGCAGGGTACCATGTGTATAGTACAGATGGTAATCTATATGAACCATGTGTGAGGCAGATATGTCTCTTAGGGAAGCAATGCATTATCTTTTGAGTCTAGAGAAAAATAACTTAAGAAATATTAGTCACATATTCAATTTTATAACCTCAAGCCTTTGCCCACATTTTATCCCTTAGACAATTTATGTCTTTATTTCTAAATGATCATCTTAAAGATTGTAGTTGTTTTTATTGTTGATAGGAATTTGCATGTGAGTATCTCTGTGCCTTAATACGGCAATCAAATGCTGTCATATATATTACATCTTCCTCCAAATAAGTTTATGCAAGGTATCAGTTTGTGAAAACTGGCATTAATAAAAATAAACACATAAAATATCACTTATTATCAAAAGACTTGTTTTTGTGTTCATGGGATAACATCTATGAATTTATTTTTTAATGGCCTCATAGACCCATCATTACCCATCCGAACATGGATTTGAGAAATGGAAAGCAGGAAATTTAGTAAGTGGATTATTTGTTATTGAGTCCCTGGGTCTGAGTTGCTGCTTTTGGTGGACACTCTTGTTGCTTAATTGTCTTCATAGGCAGATCATACTCCAGTTGAAAAATAAACAATTTGTTTCTAAATATCCTTCTTGTATAATTAATGAGGAATTAATTTGCTCTAAATCTTAAGACAAGTAAAACTAGATTACCTTTATTTTTAAAGCTTTTAGAATAACAATGATTGAAGCCATGGTATAAATGTGTGAATAAAATTTTTTAGAGGAAAATTTGAAACTGGTTTTCATGGTATTGAAACTGGTTTTATGGTATTACTCTCCTCTCTAATGACAAGCAAAGCAAAGAAACAAATTCTTTTTTCCCCTAAAATGACATATTTTCATTCTTTCTTTATGAGATTGTGTGAAATCAAGACCAGATGCAAAAATTACTTGCCAGCTTGAATGTTCCTCCTCAGTATATGACATTTTAGTTGAGTGTATTCTTATAAAAATCAGTCTTAGATGAAAGCATATTTATATTTTTGATCATGAATTTAATAATTAGACCTATTTCTGAGTTTGAGATTATTGAAGGATTTCTTACACAGGAATTTGATCCAAGACATTCAATTCAATGATGATACAATAAAGATAAACCTCCTCATACCCAACTCCATAGATCAGTCACAGAATTGCTGTCGTATAACATTGCTTACTCAATAATTTTGTGAGAGACTACCCACAAGTGACAGAAATTTAAAGTAAATTATTTCTAATCATTACAACACTAAGATTGTTTCTCTCATTCTATAGGGGTAAAAATGAAGTCCAAAGAGGTTGAGTTACTTGCTAAATAACATTCTCTGCAAATAATGGAGTTTGTCTTATTTCACACAGACAGATATTGTATAATTTTCCAAATACAACACTATACACAGAAATAGTACAAGAAAGATTGTGGCAGGGCTCATTTTAAGTTATTGTTTCCCCAACTATTTGTGATAAAGAATTAGATCGCTGTTTGGAGAACTAGGTATTGTGAACAACATTGCCTAGAACATAGCAGATAATAAACATCTGATGAAAGATTAGATGAATGCAAAAGTCATTGCATTAAACTTTTTTTGAAATGAAAATCATATATTAACATTGTCTAAAATCAGTATAACTATATTTTAAGAAAACATTTAAAATGTGATTTGTAGAGATGCTTCATTCCCATGAGAATAGAGAGGAAAAATAATCTTGTATTTTCTAATTTTCAGCAGAGACTAAAATTATTCCTAGAGATATGCTCAACTTCAGATGTAATTTGCAGACAAAACTTACCACAAAATTCTTTAAGAAAAGTTATTACTCTTCATTTCTTAAAAAGGATGTACTCAAGGACACCATAATATTTCCCTTGCTTTTACCTAAGTCCCTTTTAGAATATTTATTTTACAAAACTACAGTAGAAAAAAAATGGTTCAATAGAACAATGCTTATGTTTTCTAAAAGTGGTAGATTTTTCAAGTTTCTAAAGCTCTCTAGGTGAAAAATAATCTGAAATTGAATTATTCAAGGCACAGTAGTTTTATTAATGCTGATAAAATAAAAGAGAAACTTTCTCAAGAGAAATTCAAAATCAATCTTATTGCAGTGGCGATTATTCAGTAGCTTCCATACAATAAATAACATTAGTTGCATTTTGGAAAAATGAGAAGCACATAACAAAGCATCTATTTTAAAATGATTCTGAATTCAGACATTTTTGCTTAGCTAAAAATTATAGCAGAAGAAAATACTCAACTCATTTTTGATAAAATATTAATCTAGTGCCTCTTTATAAAATTGTTAATATTTGTCACAAAAAGTTAATATTTGCAATCTCTCTATTCAGCAGTGTGGTTGAAGAATAAAATTATCTTGCTTCAGAATGCAGTTATTTGCATTAGACTGCTGGTCATGCACATAAATGATTTATATTTCATTTTACAACTGAGAATTTGTTTTTATGAAATGTGTGAAAAATGTTTTTTAAAGAGTCATTTCTTTTTCTTTAAAATTACCAGGTTATCAGTTTTCTTTGTTGGATAAATAAAAATAAATAAACTAATGTTTTATTTCATTTGCATCATCTTTAATAACAATTGTTTCTTAAGTCCAAAGCATATTTAAGGAGCCACATGAGCTGAGAATTGGAGAGAGATTGAAATCTTGTTTTTAAGGGTATTCTAACCTAGTGATGTTAGAACCTTACAGAGTGGGACTGTTCTGACAACTCCTCCTCTGGTCTGGAAAAATAAGTCTTTTTTGTGCCAGATTCTGGGCTCTTTTCAGTCTCCAGTTAGAAAGATTGCAACAAAATTCTTTATTGTGCTCCCTGTTATTGTGTATAGTATTTAGTTTTCTAAACCCTCTTATAGGTTTATATAGATAACCAGTTCTCCTTAACTAACCAGAACTTTGGAGTTTTACTTCTCAGATTCTTACAGGCTTGTATAATAAGCTCATCTGCATTCTTCTAATTAAATCTAGATTTACAAGACCTCTCAATGAGGGACTCAGAGAGGCATGTGAATTGAACACTGGAAGGTAAGCCATGATAATCCCACAGACAAGGTTATCCTAATCTCTGAGGAATCTCCTTTCTCTCATATCTGCCACCAGGTGAAGATTCCTCTTCCTAGAAATCTTCCTCCTCTCATCTCTGCCACCAGGTGAGGAATCTTCTTCCTGAGGAATCTTCCTACTCTCATTTCCATCACCAGGTGAGCATTCTCCTTCCATGAAAAGACTTTAAGATTGAAATTTTATTTTATTTTAAGAAGTCCTTACACTTCTTAGTTTCTTTTAGAAATGGGACCAGTACAGCACTGGTAAGTCAACTCACAAAAAAAAATAAGGAACAAAAAAGGGAGGTAGATTTTTATTTAGATAAAAAAAAGAAGTAGGTTTCTTCTTAAGTAAAACCCAGCTCTATACTGGGAAAGAAAAAAATCATAGTAATATCAGAGTACATTAATGATACCCTGAAACTCACATTGGCTAAGGATTTCTTTGACTGTAAGAAGAAAAAATCTTCCTGTTCTAAGCATGATTTAAACATTTAAAATATTATTTTTCTTAACTAAAGAGGGTTACAGATAACAGCAGTCCAAAGCTGCTCAGTGATGCCCTCAGGAATCTTTCTTTCATTCCATTCTTTCACCCTAAGGTTTTTTTCCTTTTTTTTTTTTTTTTTTTTGAGTTGGAGTCTCACTGGGTCACCCAACTTGGAGTGCAGTGGCACACTCACAGCCACCCCTGCGTTGACCAGCTGGACTCCAGTGATCCTTTCACCTCAGCCTTCCAAGGAGCCAGAACTACAGATATGCTACCATGCTCAGCTAAGTTTTGATTTATTGTAGAGAAGAGGTCCCACCAAGTTGCCTGGGCTGGTCTCAAACTCAGGCAATCCACTCGCCTTGGCTTCCCAAAGTGCTGGGATTACAGGCTGAGACACTGAGCCCAGCATAAGTTTTTTGCTGAGCTAAGGTTTCTGTCACCTTGTGGTTCCCAGTAGCAGTAGTGCCTCCAGGTCCCATATATGTATTACAGCAGAAAGGAGGAGTAAAAGGAAAAGGCAGAAACAACCCAATTCTTTTTATGTATTATTTGCCAGAACTGCGTCTTATAAACCTCTTTCTCCAATTTACTATGGAGGCTGTAATGTTGCATTTTTACCTTTTACAGTTTCTATTTTAAAGGTAGTGAACAAAAAAGATGTTTAGTAAATGAAGAGGTAGAGATATGTAAATATTCTCAGCTTGTTTTTAACATGTCACTGATACAAGTTGGCACTATGTGATTTGGTGAGTTTCATACAATCTGACATTTTTCTCCCTTTTAATATCTTATAAGTTTCCTTCTAAAATTTTGGAAAAATTTTTTATTAAAATCTCAGACAACTCTCAGTTGTCAACCCCTCTGCAAACATATACTTATGAAACTAGACATGTGAGAAGATTCCAAAGATCTTCTATTGTTATTGACTTTCTCTTCTAAGTGACTGTTTTTATGATTCTTTATCTAAAAGTCAATTCAGTCAATTTAATGCAAATCATTATAATGAGCTGTTTGCTGTTTTGTACTCTCTATTTTTCTGAAGGACTTCTTTTTCCTGTTTTGACTCTTGGGCATCTCTCTTGGGCAAGCTTTGCTGTCTCTTATAGTTTTTGAAATTTGAATAAAGTAGGGGATGGGGCACTAGGATTCAGAAACTACTTCCAAATTACAATGTTTACTTATTGTGGTATGTGTTCCCTGGAACTGACTCCCCACCACCACTCTATATGACGGTGCAAAGCCAAAACCAATGCAAAAAAAAAAAAAAAAAATTGAGCACACATACACACAGACATATACACACCCCAAAACAAACTGGAATGACAACAAAGTGAAACAAAACAAACAACCAAAAAAAAAAAGCCAAGAAAACTAAACACACACACATGCCTAGAATAAAGTGAATAGAGAATAAAAACAGAAAGACTGGAGGAAAAGGGAAAAAAATGGAATTCAGGTTGAACCCTTACACATATATGAACACACACCTTAAACTATAAAAAATGAAAATAGAGCACAGGAAGCAGACAGAGCTCCTGTTGATTTCCTTGAGGTGCTTGGTCCACATTCTCTGCAGTGAGCTACAGTTGCTGTGGGGACACCAAGCAGAAGGGTTTCCAGGGGGTGGAGCTTAACATGGCGAACAGACCGGTCAACCTGTGAGAGTTGCTGCAAAAGCAAGTGTCCATAAAGGCTCTCTGCATGAGTAGGCATGCCCTGATGGGAGAGTGAACATCCATTTGAGGGGAGGCTAGGTTTCATGCACCCGGGGTCCCCCTCTCAGGGTGATTGCAAGCCCCCACCACCCTGAGATTGGAGTGCAGGTGCCAAGACCATCTCCTGTTGTTCATGGAGACATTCCTGAGAAAAACCTGTCGAATCCAGCTGATTCTCATCACCTGGCACCTGGCCCACACCATTGCCAGAGACCAGCTCCAGCTGGGTTCAGGGTACCCCAAAGGTGGAGATGGCGTCAGCAATTGGGGGGAAGGAGAAAGAAAGAGAAAGAGAGAGAAAGAAAGAGACTTTACTCCGGTCTAGTGCAGAAGCGATGTGTGTTATTGGGAATTACAACGGGTCTTTGATACACAAAGTCAGATGTGGGAGGAGTGTCCCCCACCCACCAGAAACCTTAATCCATGAAAACTTAATCAATGATTGCCTTTAAACACTTTTTATATTATAATCTTAAAATCCTATAACAAAGGATAACCTAATCCGTGGCTGACATATTCTATAAATCTTTTTCATCCTAAGCTGATTGATTTATGCCAAATTAAACAATTCTATAGCAGCTTAAGTATTTACTTTACAAATGAAAGTGGCCCATCCCAGAATGTTTGGAATGTGGCCAGTCCAAAGTTCACAGTGGGCTACCTGCAAGTAACCCAGCCGCATTCTTTCAACAAAATGGCTGTCTTCTAAAACTGTATTCTACAATTTATACCTTCAATAAATCCTAAGATCATAACCCAGAAGCCTGTGACCAATACTAAGGCTCTCAGATGTGACACGAGTTTGAAGTATAAGTTGTGTGAAAGCCAAAACTGCAGTTTGGAGAAGAATGGGAGCAATGAGCTTCTAAAGTTAGCTTGTGTTCATTCCGGTCTCAGAGTTTTTATGTTTTGAGCTCACAGGAGCTTAATCTGGTTAGTGCTGAGTAGAAAGGGGGGGGAATGGGGTCAAATAGCTCCCAAACACATCCTAGTGGTCTTGGGGTCAACGGCCCTTCCTGATCCCTAATGCTCAGTGGGCCTCCATGGCTGGCTCCCAACACACCATCACCTGTTATAGCAGATCAACTGGAGCCCTGGATCTGATTAGTGGAGAGAGAGGATTGGGGAGAGCTGGAGAGGAGACCCAGGTCTGGTGAGGAGACACTGACCACAGTCATTTTCTCTGTTCTAGGACTTCCAGACCAGGCAGAGATCTGCATTTCCCCCAACCCAGCTCCACTCAGATCTACCCAATCTCCAACTTGGGAACCATCAAACTGGGAGGAAACAGAAGCCCCTCCCAGATTCTGGATCCAACACAGACAGGTCAGATCTGAGTAGCAGAGTTGACAGGTAACAAGCCAGGTGAGTCCAGATCTGATTCACCCTCCTTCCAAAGTAGGCCTGGGGCATCTGACCCAAGGTGTGAACAACCCTATCTGCCTGCTCTGAGAGCAGAGGGGAGGGGCTAGAGATCAGAGCTGAAAGGACTTGAACTTACAGGTATGACCTCAGAGTGAGTTTGGTTCCTTGTTTTTATTTATGTTTAATTTTTATCTGTTTGTTTTGCTCATTTTTGTTTGTTTTCTGTTTTGGTTTTTTTCTCTTTAATTTTTTTTTATTTTTGTTGTCTTATTTCATTTTATTTTCAGGGTTAGGTATACAAATGTTGATTATGCAGGTACTCTTGTAGATGAGGTGCACCCCTCCTTCAACTGCCAATCCCAACTTGCCTCCCCTGGCAGTTTTCCACCACTGTCAATCCCTTTCTTATAGTATTATGATAATTGCTCCAAGTCTGCCTATGAGTGAGAACATATGGTACTCTGTTCTTTGTTTCTGTGATAGATCACTGAGTATGGTTGGGGGCTGTACTTTTTGCAGTTTTGAGATTTAGTTGAGGGGGGAGTTGTGATTCAGAATCTATCGGCAGATCCCAGTATCCACTGACAGGTGTATGGGCACTCTGGAACCCACTTCCTACTACCTTACAATCTGTCCATGCAGTGGGGGTTTGCTCCCTGGAACAAAATGAGGCAAGAAAAAGGAAAATAATGGAAGAAAGAGGGGGGGCAAGAGGAAGATGGATTGAGAGAAGAGTCTGTCTGTTTTCAACAGACATATCATCTAACAAATGAAAAGAGACACAAAGAAAAGAGAGAGAGAGAGAAAAAAAAAAAAACCCTCGTGCATACAGGTAATCACCCAAACACACAGTCCAATAAAATCCTGCCTATTGATGTAGACTTCCCCTACACAAACAGGGGAGTCTAAAGAATAGAAAGAAGAAAGAAAAAAATCAATAAAGTAACAAAAGCAAATCAGGAATGAAAACGTTATCAAAACCTGAATGAAAGAGAAAAAAAAAACTAAAACAAAAAGCAAACGAAAGTGAGCAAACCAAAGTCAAAAAATAAAAACAAGGAATCTGACTGGTTCTGAAGTCCTTCCTGTATGTCCAGAGTGCCTTCAGCTCTGATCTCTAGCCCCTCGCTTCTGCTCTCATCACAAACAGATAGGGTTACTCATAGCTTGGGTCAGTTGCCCCAGGTCTACTTTGGGAGCATGTGGGTGAGTCAGATCTGGGTTCACTTGGCTTGCTGTCTGACAGGTCTGCCACACAGATCTCAGTTGTCTGTGTCTGATTCAGCCTGGGGGAAGAGCTTCTGTCTCTCCTGGTTTGATGAGATTACCTTAGGGAACAAGTTGGAGGCTGAGCAGAAGTGGGCAGGGCAATGCAAGTCTCTGTCTAGACCTGGGTCAAAGAAAATGACTGGTGGGTGGCTCCTTACCAGGCATGGACCCCTCTCAGGTTTTCCTGATCCTCTCTCTCCACTGATCAGACCTAGGGCTCCAGCTGATCTGTTACTACAGGTGATGATGTGAGCTTAGTACCAGGTGATGGGAATCAGCAGGATTCAGCAGGCTTTGCTCAGGTGCATTCCCGTGGGCAGCATATGCTCCTGCACATGATCTTGCTGGCTATGCTCCAATCTCAGGGTGGTAGGGGCTTGCAGTCACCCTCAGAGGGGGTACCCAGGTGTGTGCACCTGAGTATACCCTCAGATGGGTTTTCATGCTCCCACCAGTACCCTCCACTCACTCAGAGTCTTTACTAGCCTCCATGGATACTCTTACAGACCAGACTGTTGGTCACCATCTTAAGCTTTCTCTTTCTGTTTTTGATAATGTTTTCATACTTGCTTTGTTTCTGTTATTTTGCTGATTTTTTTTCTATTATTTAGATTTCCTGTTTGTGTATGGGAAGAGTGAATCAATAGGTAGGTTTTTATTGGACTGTGTGTTTGTATGACTATCTGTATGTTTTAGGGTTTTTAAAAATATATATATATATACTCTTTTCTGTCTTTGTGTCTCTTTTCATTTGTTAGTTGGTACATCTGTCTGTTTTGCCTCTTTCTCTTCTCTCTCTCCACTTTCCTCTTGAACCTCCTCCTTCCTTTTTCCATTATTTTCCTTTTTCTTACCTCATTTTGCTTCTAGGGAGCAAACCTATACCCCCACTAAATGGACAGATTGTAAGGCAGTGAGAAGTGGGTTCCAGGGTGCCCATAAACCTGTCGGTGGATACTGGAATCTGCAAATCAGTTTTGAATCACAGCTCCCCCCTCAATTAAATCTCAAAACTGCAAAAAATACGGCTCCACCCACAGTACACCTTCAGAATTGAACAAAGTCAGAGAATCCACATAAGGAAGAATAGGAGATTGAGCAAACAGAAGTAAAAACAGTCACAACATCCCTAAAAGACAGCAATAAAAAAGGAGGGAAGGTGGGGGGGGAAGGAAAATATACAAAAATGTAGAAAAACCTAAAGAAGAATATGGGTCTCACAAAGACCCCTGGTAGGTCAGACATTAAGAAAACAGATTTCAGAACACACACAATGAAGACACCTCAGAATGAATGGTCTCAAACTAGAAACCCAGATATCAAGATATTAACAGAGAGAATAAAAAGAATTGAGGAAAGAAAAGAGGAAAATAGGAAGGAGTTGAGAACAGAGATAAGAGCAGTAAAGAATACTCTGAATGAAATAAATAACAAACTGATAAGCATGGAAAGTGGAATCAACCAAGCAGAAAAAAGAATTGCAGAGCTTGAGGACCAAAAATGTAGAACTAACCCAAACTGTCAAAATCATAGTAAAGAAGTTTAAAATAACAGAACAAAACCTTCAAGAGATGAGTGATTACTTCAAGAGGCCAAACCTAAGAGTAATTGGACTTTCTGAGGCACAAAGAGAGACAAAGGCCACTCTGGAACAAACTTTCCATGAAATTATTCAAGAAAACTTCCATCATCTCATCGGTGATGTGACCATTCAAACACAAGAGATTCCGAGAACCCCAGCAAGACAACAAATGATGGGACCAACTCCTAGACACATAGTAATTTGCCTAAACAAAGTAGGTATAAAAGAAAAAATCCTAAAGGCAGCAAGAGAAAAAGGTCAGAATACCTACTGGAGAAGACCAATTAGAATAGCAGCTGATTTATTTATAGAATCACTTCATGCTAGGAGAGCTTGGAACCCAATCTTCAAAATTTTCAAAGATAAACAATTTCAACCAAGAATAACCTACCCAGCTAAACTAAGCTTCATCAATGAGGGAAAATTAAAAACTTTCCCAGACATTCAATCCCTAAGAACTCTGCCTCTAGACCAGCTCTATAAGAAACACTTAAGAAAGTACTGAACACAAAGAAAGGGAAAAAAGAACAACATTCTTCACCAGTGTGCAGGAAAAAGATAGAAAACCCACATGAATCAACCCCAAAATAAAAGAAAGACAACAAACAAACAGGAACAACAACAACTCTATAAGAACCTCATGACAGGGATAAACTCTCACATTTCAATAATTAGCCTGAATGTGAATGGACTAAATGTACCACTAAAAAGACATGGAATGGCAAAATGGATAAAATATCATGAGGCAACAATATATTGTCTCCAAGAGACTCATCTCACCAGGAAGGAAACTCACAGACTCAAGTAAGAGGATGGGATGCACAATTTCAGGCAAACAGAACACAAAAGAAAACAGGAGCTGTGATCTTAATATCACCAATCAAAAATTTAAAAAGATACAAAGAGTTACAATATAATTAAAAAAGGTTCAAACCATCATCCTAAACATATTGCCCCCAACATAGGAGTACCAACTTTCATAAAGCAGCTTCTAGGGAAACTTAAAAAGATATTGACTCTGACACTACTAAAGATGGGGACTTTAATACCCCACTCACAACCCTAGACAGATCATCAAGACAAATCAGCAAGGAGATCCGGAGCTTCAATGTGACTCTCAATCAAATGGACTTAAGTGATGCCTACAGATTAATTCACACAACAACCCCATAATATACATTCTACTCATCACCACATGGAATATAATTTATGTTGACCACAACCTAGGCCTTAAATCAAGCATAAACAAATTTCATAAGATTGAAATTTTGCCATGCACCTTCTCAGACCAAAGTGGAATAAAAATAAATATCAACGCCAACAAATTTTCCCCAAAATCCACAAAGACATGGACACTAGACAGCATGATGCTAAGCAACTCCTGTGTTAACACGGAAATCAAAACAGAGGTTAAAAGATACTTGGAAACAAATGAAAATGAAGAAACATCTTACAAAAACCTCTGGGATGCCATGAAAGCAGTAGTAAGAGGGGAATTCATATCTCTGCAAACACACATGAAGAAAATGGAAAGATCACAAGTAAACAGCTTAACAAATCACCTAAGGAAGCTGGAAAAGCAAGACCACCAAAACCCCACGTTTAACAGAAGAATCCACATCATCAAAATAAAAGTCTAAATCTGGGACATAGAAGACAAAAAGATAATACAAAATAATCAAAAGCAAAAAGCTGGTTCTTTGAAAGTTTATACAAGATTGGTGGTCCCCTGGCTAGACTGACCAAGAAAAAGAGAGAGAGAAAAAACAAATAAATTCAATCAGAAACACAAAACATGAAGTCACAACTGACCATGAAGAAATATAAAAGATTATCAGATACTACTATGTACAACTGTATGGAAAAAAACTTGAAAACCCTAAGGAAATGGAGGACTTTCTGACATCATACAACCTCCCCAGGTGGAACTAGAAGAAATCGAGACCCTAAATAGACCAATAACAATCCAGGAAATTGACTGTGTCATAAGAGAACTACCTATAAAACAAAGCCCTGGACAAGATGATTTTCTTGCAGATATCTACAAAACATACAAAAAGGAACTGATACCAAAGTATCCCAGGTGATAGGGAAATATGGAACTATCCCCAATTCATTTTATGAAGCTAACATCACAGTGATACCCAAGCCAGGTATAGATCCAACAAAGAAAGAGAACTACATGCCATATCCTTGATGAATATAGATGCTAAAATTCTCAACAAGATCCTAGGAAAGTGAATTCAGCAACACATATCAAAAATCATCCACCACAACCAAGTGGGCTTTATCCCTGGGATGCGAGTCTGGTTCAACATTCATAAGACCATAAATGTAATTAAATATATTCAGAGGCATAAAAACAAAAATCACATGATTATATCATTAGATGTAGAAAAAGCTTTTGATATAATCAAGCACCCCGTCCTGATAAAAACCCTTGAACATCTAGGTATAGATGGAACATACCTCAAAATAGTAAGAGTCATCTTGGAGAAACCCAAAGCCAGCACGCTGCTAAACAGATGGAAATTGGAAGCATTTCCCCTGAAAACTGGAACAAGACAAGGATGCCCACTCTCACCCCTTCTGTTCTACATAGTTTTCAAAGTTCTAGCTAGAGCAATCAGAGAAGAGAAGGCAATCAGGAGTATCCAAATAGGAAAAGAGTAAATCAAATTATCCCTCTTTGCAGGCAACATGATTCTATACCTCGAAAACCTGAGAGAATCTGTCAAAAACCTCCTTGCACTGATAAGGACCTTGGGAAAGTCTCAGGGTATAAAATAAATGTGCAAAAGACAATCACATTTTATGCATCAATAATAAACAAACAGAAACCCAAATAAAAAGCACAATTCCATTAACAATAGCCACAAAAAAATGAAATACCTTGGTGTCTTCCTAACCAGAAATGTGAAAGACTATTTCAATGAAAACTACAAAACACTGTTCAAAGAAATCAAAGATGACACAAGTAGAAAAATATTCCTTGTTCATGTATTGAAAGAATCATCATTGTTAAGATGTCCATTCTACCTAAGGCAATCTACAGATTTAATGAAATTCCCATCTAATTACCAGCAATATTCTTCTCAGACCTAGAAACAACAATACAGGAATTCATATGGAAACATAAACAACCATGAATAGCCAAAATGATCCTCAGCAAAAAAACACAAAGCTGGTAGTATCACACTCCCAGACTTTAAACTTTGTTTTAAAGCTACAATAATCAAAACAGACTGGGATTGGTACAAGAACAGGCATATAGACCAATGGAATAGAATTGAGATTCCAGAAGCAAGACCTCAATTTCTCATTCAACTCATCTTCAACAAATCCTCCACCACCAACCACTGGGGAGAGGAGAACCTATTCAGTAAGTGGCTCTGGGAAAACTGACTGACCACATGCATAAGATTGAAACAGAATTCCTACCTATCCCCATACACAAAAGCCAACTCTAAATGGATCAGAGACCTAAATGTAAAATCTCAAGCTATAAGATGAATATAGATGCTAAAATTCTCAACAAGATCTTAGAAAATGCAGGAGACACTCTGGGAAATTGGAACTGGCTACCAGTTACTTATTAAAACCCCCAAGTGCTCATGTCAAAGAGAAGAGATAGACAAGTGGGACCTTATCATACTGACAAATTTCTGCAAAGCTAAAGAAACCATCAAGAGAGTAGGGAGAAAATCCACAGACTGGGAAAAAAATATTTTCCAACTCTATGTCTGAGAAAGGCCTAACATCTAGGATCTTCAAGGAACTCAAATATGTGAAAAGCAAAAAACAAACAGCCATTACCAAGTGAGCAAAAGATAGGAATAGACAGTTCTCAAAAGAAGATATATGAGCAGTCAACAGATACATGAAAAAGTGTTCAGCCTCACTAGACATCAAATAAATGCAAATTAAAACTACTCTGAGATACCACCTAACTCCAGTCAGAATGGCCATCCTCAATAACTCAAAAAATAACAGATGCTTGAGAGGATGGGACAAAAAGGGAACACTTCTATACTGTTGATGGAGTGAAAACTAGTACAGCCTCTGTGGAAAATAGTGTGGCAGTTCCCAAAAGTTCTAAAAATTGACCTTCCATATGACCCTGCAATCCTCCCCTGGGAATATACCTGGAAGAACTCAAATCACTGTATAAAAAAGATACCTGCTCACGTATGTTTATCACAGCATTGTTCACAATAGCCATATCATGAAACCACTCATGCTGCCATCAATAGAGGCCTGGATTAAAAAAAACGTGGTACATATACACAATGGAATATTATGCAGCCATTAAAAAAAAAATCATGAACTTTGCAGCAAACTGGATGGACTTAGAGTCTATAATACTTCATGTTCCTTCACAGAAACAAAGAAATCATAAGTGGGCCTTGAACAACTATTGTAATAATTTAAGAAAAGGATAGACAGTAGTGGGAAACAGTGGGGGGATGAGGGGTTGTGGAGTTGGGATTGGCAGTAGTGGGAATCTGCCAGGATAAGGGATGCAACATCTCATCAACCAGGGTACCTGCACAATGAATGTTTGTATACCCAACTCTGAACTGTACCCCACAATTTTAAAATAAAAAATTTAAAGGTGAAAAAATAAATGAAAATAAAAACCTCAAAAGAACAAAAGAGCAAAAGCAAACCAACAACAACAAAACTGAAAGATGAACACTCAATCTTTCACATACACAAATAAACAGAAAGCAACAAATAAAGGAAGAAAAACAAAAAAAGAAAAGAAAAAATTGGGGGGAGGAGCAACTCAAACCCTCACATGCACATTCATGCACAAAGGAAAAATATTTTTTAAAAATAGATGAACTAACAGTCAAAAGAATTAATTTTTTTAAAATTGAAAATAAAAAAAAAAAAACCTGCCCTCTTGTGGCAGGCTCTGAAATTGTTACTCTAATCAGGTCTCCACTGCAGAGCAACTTCTTTCACTTTCTCCTCAGCGGATCAAGCAGGGAAGGAGGAGGGGCAGTAGAGGTGGATGTGACTGCAGTCCTCCCCTCCCACTCTCATATGGTCAGGGAGATCTCCTCTGATGGGGAGGTACGGGACTGTCTCTTCCGCAGGTATGTAATCGTGGGGAGGTGCCACAGCCAGGCCTTTCCTGGAACGGAGCTCTATTGTGACTGACATCCACGCTCCACCTGGGTTTGTCCCTCTCAGTCGTGGGCCAGCTGTGTGGGTCTGATGTTCAAAGGATTGCTGGGGAGGAGGGCATTTGGGTCATCCCTAGACTTACCACTGATCTCTTTGGAGTTCTTCCTCTTCCTTTTCTTGCTACACCCTTTGTCCCATGGCTAGATCAGGGTAAGAGGTGGGACTCCTAGAACTCAGAACTTGTCAGGTCTCTCCAAAATTTGTGCTTTCAGAATATTCCCTCTGGGTCATGATTGATCCCCGAGTAGTTGGTCCACCAGTCACAGAGATCGGGTCTGTTGCTCCCTGGTGAGCAAGTAGGAGCACTTTCTTGCCCCACCTTCAAGGTGCTGGTTCAGTGCCTCTCTTATCCTCTTCTGTGGTACTTTGCCTCTGGACTTGCTCCGCAGCCCCTGCTGCCAGTGCCCTGACAGGCACTGAGGTGTTGAGGCAAATCCAGGAGCAGGCAGTCTCTCTCCTGCTGCACTGGTGAAGGAGATTCTGGGGTGATATTTTCTCCCCGCTGCTTTTGTCCATTTGAAAAAATGGCACTCAGCTTCTGTGACCTGGGAAGAGCCAGGGATGAAGCAGAGAAGCTGCAGCATCAGGTGTTGCACAAGGGACCTGGCCACTTGCTCACAAGTCCCCACTTAAACAGTCTGTCCCAGCATTTTCTTCCCAGGGAGGGTTTGTTGATTTTTTAAAAAAAGGCAAAGAAAAAGAAAATGGCACTTGGCTTCTGTGTCCCAGGAGTTGCTAGGGTCCAAGTCCAGCAGTTGTGGCACCAACCACTGCACCAGGAAAGCCCTGGCCACTAGCTCTCTAGTCCTCACTCAGTCAGCCACTCACACACCCACTTGCTCACCAGCACATACAGAAAATTTTCCATGCACTCACTCACTCACATGAGGACTCATATAGTATGACTGGCTTGGTTACCATCTTCCCAACCTCAGTCGAGAAGCCTTTTAAGTACAGTAGGACTGAGGCTGAAGGAAACAAGAGAGGTCATAGAAATGATGAGAAAGAGCAGATATTTGCTTTAGAATCACCAAGTTTCAAATTCTGATTTTACTGCTATCTTCTGGGAGATCTTGGGCAAGCGATCTCAGCCCTCTGAGTCTCAGTTTCCTCATTCGTTTCTAGAAATAATACGGGGCAAAATAATACATCCTGAAGAATTTTTAGGAGGATCTAATAATTTAAGAACATGTGTACAAGACAAATGTGAGCATGATCATAAAATGGTAGCCACTGTTATAAACTATGAAACAGGTTTGTGATTTGGATTTTTTGACTACATAATGGGGTTAGATAAACAGGTGCAATTTTTATTTTGGTCTTACCTGTTCTATCTAAAATTGTCTATATTTTAGGGGTTAGCTACTTGGTGAATGTATGGCATAGAATCATCCTTATTGCTGCTGTGAAAAGTAACAGTGTGAAGACTTTTTACAAATGCCATAATTTTTGAAGTGTTTGATTAATTATTCATTAAGTAATAGCTTCATTGAACAGTATGCATCTTATTTCCTTTATCTCATTTATTTATTTTAAATTTTTTGTTCTAAAGTTGTGGGGTACAAATCAGGGTTAGGTATTCAAATGTTCTTTATGCAGGTACCCTTGTTGATGAGGTGTGCCCGCCACTCAGCAGATTACCACTACTGCCAATTCTGCACCCCCATCCCCAGAAGTTTCCCACTACTGCCATTCTTTTCTCATTATGAGAATTGTTCAAGGTTCAATTATGAGTGAGAACATGTGATAGTTCATTTTTTTCATGATAGATAGCTCAGTATTATAGACTCTAAGTTCATGCAAGTTGCTGTGAAGTCCATAATTTTGTTCTTATGGTTGCGTAATATTCCATCATGTATATGTACCACATTTTTTATTCAGTCCTCTTTCCAAAGGACCACGGTTGGTTCCATGTTTTTGCAATTGTGAACAGTGCTGCAAAAAGCAAACATGTACAGAGTGATTTGAGTTCCTCCACGTATATTCCCATTAGGGAGATTGCAGGGTTGTATGGAAGGTCAATTTTTTAGATCTTTTAGGAATTGCCAAACTGTTTTCCACAGAAGCTGTATTTGTTTACACTCCCACCAACAGTGTGGAAGTGTTCCCTTTTCCCAGCATCCTCTCCAGCATCTGTTGTTTTTTGAGTTATTGGTGATGGCCATCCTAACTGGAGTTTGGTGGTATCTCAATGTAGTTTAAATTTGCATTTCTTTGATGACTAGTGAGGCTGAACCATTTTTCATGTATCTGTTGGCTGCTCATATATCTTCTTTTGAGAATTGTCTATTCCTATCTTTTTCCCACTTGGTAATGGGGCTGTTTGTTTTTTTCTTTTCACACGTTTGAGTTCCTTGTAGATCCTAGATGTTAGGTCTTTCTCAGACATAGATTTGGCAAATATTTTTTCCCCAGTCCATGGGATGTCTCCCTGTTCTCTTGATGGTTTCTTTGCTTCACAGAAACTTGTCAGTTTGATGAGGTCCCACATGTCTATCTTAACTCTTATGACATGGTAGATTGGGATTTTGATCAGGAATTGTTTGCCAGTTCCAATTTCCATAAAGATGTCTCCTGCATTTTCTGAGGTTTGTTAATTTGAGGTTACAATTAGGCCTTTGATCCATTTAGAGTTGATTTTTGTGTATAGTGATTGATAGAGGTCAGAAAGTCCTCCATTTCCTTAGGTTTTTAAGTTTGTTTCCATATAAATGTAAATAATAGTGTCTGTATAATCTTTTATATTTCCTAAGGGTCACTTGTGACTTAATCTTTTGCATTTCTGATTGTGTTTATTAGCATTTTTTTCTCTCTTTTTCTTGGTCAGTCTAGCTAGAGATCCATTTATCTTGTTTATCCTTTTAAAGAACCAACTTTTGTTTCATTGACTTTTTGTATTATCTTTTTGTCTTCTATGTCCTGAATTTGGGTTTTCATCTTGGTGATCTGGATTCTTCTACTGAAGTTAGTGTTTTGGTGGTCTTTATTTCCAGCTTCCTTAGGTGATTTGTCAGACTGTTGACTAGTGATCTTTCCATTTTCCTTATGTATGTTCATAGAGATATGAATTTCCCTCTTAGTATTGATATTGTGGCATCCCAGAGGTTTTAATATGATGTTTCTTCATTTTCATTTCTATCCAGATATCTTTTAATCTCTGTTTTTATTTCCATGTTGAACCAGGAGGTGATTAGCATCAGGCTGTTTAGCTTTCATGTCTTTGTGGGTTTTGGGGAAACTATTTTAGTGTTGATATTTATCTTTATTCCACTCTGGTCTGAGACGGTACATAGCTGTATTTCAATCTTATGGAATTTCTTTATGCTTGATTTATGGCTGTGGATGTGGTCAGTCTTAGAGTACATTCCATGTGATGACAAGTAGAATGTATATTCTATGGTAGCTGAGTGGAGTGTTCTGTAGGTATCAATTAAGTACATTTGGCTAAGCATCACATTGAGTTCCGGATCTCCTTGTTGATTTTTTGTCTTGATGATCTGTCTAGGGTTGTGAGGGGGTTATTTAATCCCCAGCTATGAAAATGTTAGAGTCAATATCTTTTTTTTAGTTTACCTAGAAGCTGTTTTATGTTGGTGCTCCTATCTTGGGTGGAAATATGATTAGGGTGAATATTTCTTGTTGATTGATTTTATCAGTATGTTGTGAACACCTGTATCGTTACATTTTTGAAGTGTATTTTGCCTGATATTAATATTGCAACTCTGTCTTTCTTTTGTGTTTTGTCTGCCTGAAATTTTGTCTCCCATCCACTTACTGGTGAATCTGTGAGTGTCCTTTCTGGTGAGATGAGTCTCTTGGAGACAATATATTATTGCCTCATGATATTTTATCAATTTTCCATTCTATGTCTTTTCCATGGTGCATTTAGTCCATTTGCATTCAGGATAATTATTGTGATGTGATAGTTTATCCCTGTCATGAGGTTCTTATAGAGTTTGTTGTTGCTGCTGTTTGTTTGTTTGTTGTCTTTATTTTGATTTTTGTGTTGATTCACATTGTTTTCAATCTTTTTCCTGCATTCTTGTGAAGGGCATTGTCATTCTTTTTTTCCTTTCTTCTGTGTTTAATACTTTCTTAAGTGTTTCTTGTAGAGCTGGTCAAGAGGCAGCATAAAGTCTAAGGGATTGAATGTCTGGGAAGAATTTTAATTCTCTCACTGATGAAGAGTAGCTTAGCTGAGTAGGTAATTCTTGGTTGAAATTGTCTTTGATATCTTTGAACATGGGCTCACAGTTCTCCTAGCCTAAAGTATTTCTGTAGCTAAGTCTACTGCTATTCTAATTGGTATTCCCTGGTAGGTAGTCTGACCTCTTTCTCTTGCTGCCTTTAGGATTTTTTCTTTTATACCTACTTTGTGTAGGCAAATTACTATGTGTTTAGGAGCTGGTCTTCTCATTTGTTGTCTTGCAGGGGTTCTCTGAATCTCTTGTTTGAATGGTTGCATTATGATGAAATGATCAAAGTTTTCTTGAATAATTTCATTGAATATTTGTTTCAGGGTGGTCTCTGTCTCTCTATCTGCCTCGGGAATTCTTATTAATCTTAAGTTCAGCCTCTTGAAATAATGACTCATGTCTTGGAAGTTTTGTTCTGTCTTTTAAAGCTTCTTTTCCATGGCTTTTAACAGTTTGAATTATTTCCATATTTTGGTCCTCAAGCTCTGAGATTCTTCCTTCTACTTGGTTAATTCTGTTTTTCATGTTTATCAGTTTGTTATTTATTTTATTCACTGTATTCTTTATTGCTGTTATCTCAGTTATCAACTTCTTCATTATTTTGTCTTCTCTTTCCTTAATTCTATTAATTCTTTCTATTAGTGTCTTGATATCTGGGTTTTTGCTTTGAATCCAGTCATTCTGGAGGCTCTTCATTGTTTGTGTTCTAAAGTCTGTATTTTCAGTGACTGACCTCCCAGAGTTCTGCATGGGACTCATATTCTTCTTTTAGTTTTTCTTCATTTGTGTAGGTTTTCTTCCCCCCTCCCCCTTTTTACCTCTTTTTAAATTCTGTGGTTCAGGAATGGAGGGTAGCTTTTACCTCTGTTTGCTCAATCTCCTACTCTTCCTTATGTGAGTCCTCTGTCTTTGTTCAATTCTGAAGCTTGACTGTTGGTGGTAGGCTGTACTTTTTGCAGTTTTGAGATTTAATTGTGAGAGGAGCTTAGATTCAGAAGCTTTCTGCAGATCCCAGTATCTGTAGAAAGTGTGTGGGCCCCCTGGAATCCACTTCCCGCTGCCTTACAATTTGTCCATGCAGTTGGGGTGTAGGTTTTCTCCCTGAAAGCAAAATGAGGTAAGAAAAAAGAAAAGAATGCATAAAGGAAGGAAGGTATGAGAGGAAGGTGGATAGAGAGAAGAAGAAGAGGGAATACAAACAGGCATACCAACTGACAAATGAAAAGAGACACAAACAAATACAGAAAAGATAAAAAAGACAAAAACATAGAATCATACAAACACACTAACTGACCAAAAAACCCCATTGAGTACTGTCCCTCAGAAATCTCATACACAAACAGGAAATCCAAAAGAAGAGAAAAAGAAAAAAACGAAGACAGCAAACAAAAAGAAAAAAAAAAAAAAAAAAACAACCTCACTCTGAGATGGTTCCTGTAACTTCAACTTCCTTTCAGCTCTGGTCTCCAGCCCCTCCCACTCTCAGCACAGTTTGAGAAGTTTGCTCTCAGAGTGGGTCAGATGCCCCATGGGTTACTGTGGAAGGAGGACAGATCAGATCTGTACACACCTGGCTTGCTACTGCTGTTGTCAAGTCTCCCATTCAGATATGATGTGTCTGTGCTTGTTCCAGCATGGGGGAGGGGTATCTATCTCTCCAAGTTTGATGAGACAATCTCTAGTTCCCACATTAAAGACTGGGTGTAGCTGAGTGGGGCCATACAGGTTTCTGCTTGGTCCCCAGACAGAGAAAATGGCTCTGGTCAGTGTTTCCTCACTGGTAGTGAGACTTCTTCAGCTTTACCCAACCTACTCTCTCCATGGAACTGAGGCTCCTGCCATTCTGCTATCACAGGTGATGGTGTGAACTGGGTGTCAGGTTTTGAGGATCAGCTGTATTCCTCAGCCTTTTCTCAGGAGAACCCTAAGAACAGCAGATGATCCTTCATGCCAGCAGCTCAAATCTCATGACAGTGGGGGATTGCAGTCACCTCTGGAGGAGAGCAATGAACCAGAGTCTCCACCCAGATGGACTTTCATTGAACCATGAGCACACACCCACTCATGCAGAGAGTCTTTATAGACACTAGCTTTTATGGAGACTCTCACAGTCCAACCTGTCCCATTGCCAACTTGCTGGAAATTCTGTCTCATTTTATATATCATTAATTGATGGGATTTAATGATAATTACATTATAGCTACTATAGTTGTTATATTTTGTCTTTAATTTCACCACAATAAGCCATTAAAGATATTATTCAACATAAAACTAATTAATTCATGAACATACATAACCTATGACTTACCTGTGATACCCTGTTTCTTTCTTCTTTTTAAAAACATCTTTCTTTCTTTCCTTCCTTCCTTCCTTCCTTCCTTCCCTCCCTCCCTCCCTCCCTCCCTCTTTCTTTCTTTCTTTCTTTCTTTCTTTCTTTCTTTCTTTCTTTCTTTCTTTCTTTCTGTCTTTCTTTCTTTCTTTCTACACATATTAAAGGGCTTCTCACTGACTTTGTTGCTTTTCAGCCCTATTCTCTCAAACTAAAAAAATCACAACTGACTTATGAAGCCTCTTTTCTAGACACATTTTCTTCTTACCTACCAAAATTCTTGACTCTGTTTACTAGACTTTCAAGCAAAAAGAGCATTAAAGTTGTTTGGTGATGCTTCCTAAGACTTGCTTCTTGCCATAAAATGTAACCCTTCTTGTCTGTCAGACACAATTTTTGCTATCTAAGTATGAATTTTTAAAACAACTTTTGTTATTTTCTGGATCAGATCTTTTGTCAGAAGAGCATTATATATCAGAAAGCCCACTGAATTCCATTCAAGAAAATTCGATTTTTTGTTCTAGCTCCAATTTACTGTTTGATCTTATGTAAAGCTCCTTAATCACTTATGTACTCAAACTATCCCACTGCTAACCTTTGTGGGAAAAAAAAATTATTCACATCACATCTGCTGGAAAAAAAATATAATAGATATGAAATATCTATCTGCAAAACCTATAGCCTGTAATAGCTTGCTTGACATAAGTAACTCCATTTTGAAACAGATCTTCCATCTTAACCTAGAAATAACCCCCTTGTGTAACCTTCCCATAATTGCACCATACACCTACATTCTTGTGCCTTTCATTGCTTGGAAACTCCCTAGTTGCAAAATCTGTAGCTATCTGTACCCTTTCCCAACCAAATATTCTGCCAAGAAAATGTAAATCAAACTGTATCACTTATATAATTTCTACCTTTATAAGCCCCCTGCTCATTTTGTTCTGGGTTGGGAAATCTTCCTGGCACTAGTCAGTCTCGACCACCGGCCATCAAAGGACTCATGATTTGGCTTTCTGCATGTTGGCATCTCCTTTCTCGCAATCCAGCTATAACAGATGTAAGTCTATGTTGATTGTGAATTAAATGCCTCCCCAACATATTTTTAGAATACAACTTGAACAGCATAGGTTGTGAACATAGAATAGCATATTTGTCATTTAACATCTAAGCAGGCATTAACAGCACCACTGAATAGGAATAAATATAAATAAGGGACAGAAAAAATTAAATGTCAGAAAGATAGACTAAGATGTTGATGAGATATGTAGTTGACATCTGTCTGTGAGCATATAGGACAAATAGGATTTATTTGCTGTGCTAAATATTGTTGATAGTGGCTGAATGTTTTGTTGAGCAGGATTCCAATCTAGTTAGTAGGATGGTGTCCTTTGGATATGTAGCGATGTCTGCCATGGGTAGAAAGAGGCAGTGGTGGCATGTATCTGCCATCCTTGGTACAGTGACAACTCATTTTCCCATGTACACTTTGGCAAACAAGACCTAAACTCATCCTCAGCAAAGGAAAATACACTGCCTGACTTACTGTAAGACAATAATATATTTCTGACAGAGAAAATATAATGACTAGTAAGGTAAATCAAGGGTCTTGATTCCCATTTTACTTTCTGGTTCAAATCCGGGCCTACATTTAGGCACTTCCATAAAATTGTCATTGACCAAATTTCTTTGGCTTTACTTGGACAACTTTAGGGGCAGACAGTTTTCTCTTCCTTCCCCTTCAGACAGTTCTCATTATAGCAAAAAGCTTCCTTAGGAAGAACTATAACTTTCATTCACTTGTCCCAGTTTCACTTCTTAAAGTCACAAAGATTTAGGGCAGGTCTTTGCTTATAGGACAGTATTCAGACACTCAGAGCCATAAGATTCCCTACTGGGATGTAGCCTATGTGACTAATTTTTCATATGTCATGGTGAAGAACTTCCACTCACTTTGTTCTAAGATCCTCCTGTAGATTTTGTTTGCCCTTAAAGTATGACCCTGAAAATATTGTTCCAAGTGTGATCTGAAGAGCAACAAGGTAAAGGACATAAAATATGATTGGTAATTCTTAAGAAAGCATTTACATTTTGAAATGCACATCACACTGAAAACACATATCTGAGTTTATTGTCAACCCAAACCTCTGTCATTTTAAAATAGTCACTGATTTAAGACTTGATCGTAACTCTGAAAACTGAGAATCTCTTGTACTAACTTTGTCTAGATTGTCTCTCCTTTTGTCTTGGTTTGCCCAAGGACCCCAAATCAAGAAATATTATATGGGTTAGGCAACACATTAAATCATTTATGAGACAATTTTTATTAAAAACTTCTGTTTTTCACTTTGCAATTTTTTTTTCAAATATGCCAAAGAACTTTCAAACTCTAAAACAGGAAAACTGACCACAGAATTTGGAGTTTTCCATTGTCCCATGTGGGTGCATGTTTAAATTAAAAGACTTAAAACAAAATACAGAAAGTCTTTCTTCACTGCTTACCCACTAGTTCTTCTTCCTAGAGGCAATATATTTTTATTACTCATAGTTACTTACTTAAACATTTATTTCTGTATTTCTAAATAGCACATTTATAATGATTTTTTTAAAACTGTCTTGTTTTGTCAAGTTTACGGGATATACTTAGATATACTATAGTAATAGATAAAGGTTTATCATTACATTGCTTTTCCTGTTCCATTAGCTTTGCTTATTACACATCCATTATTTTTCTTCTGAGCAGCACGGAACAGATCAGAAACTGCTTACTTCTATGCATATAACAGTGACAAATATGAAATATTAACTTTAAGAATTAGAAGAGAGATAAGAATAGAGATAGAATTAGCTTTTCCTATTCTTTCAGTAGATTTCAACTAAATATTTTTGTATTTTTCTACAGAATTTTTTATTTTTCTTTAATTTCTGTTATTTGAATCAGTTTCAATATCCTTATAATTAATTCATTTTATTGCTTTTGTCAGATGCTTGATAACCCAAACACTCAAACACAGCTAATATATATTTTTCAATTTTTCATGGAGTCCTCTTTTTTGGAGTCTCAATTCACTTATGACAATTTGGACTGACAGTTCCTAGATTCTGTATCTCCTCTTTTATTAATAGACTTTATTTTGGTGTGCAATAGTTCTTCAGTAGACTTTTAAGAAATGATACATTGAAGCAAATCACCAAGTCATTATGTATATGAAATAATTATTTTCACACTTGTTTAAAAGCTAAGCTGAATACCTAATTTCAAGCTAAAAATAATTTTCTTTCAAATGGATATTAAATACAACTGCAAATTCTTTCCTATACCTTTCATTGAGAGATGCAGTCTAATTATCCTCTCCTTGAATCTGAACTGGTCTTAGTGACTCATCTGACCAATAGAATTTGGTAAAAATAAACTAAGAATTTAGGAACTTAGTCATTAAAATGTCTCGCACCTTCCACCTAGTCCTCTATAAAAAGAACTTGCTCTGAGAAAGCAGTACACTGACAGGACCAGGCCATGAGGAAGACCAAGGTAGTCATGTGAAGAGATTGAATATAAGAAGAGATGACTAAGTAGCTCTCAACTGTTCCCTCTATCCCAGCCAAGATACTAGACTTTCAGTGAAGGGGTCATCTTAAACCTTTCCAGTCCAGTGTACGTGACTGAATAACAAACAAACAAACAAATTTAATATCAAAAACTGAGGTCCTAGCCTGATGACCCCAGTCAACCTATCTCAGCTATTTTCAGCCATTTGTGTTCCCTGGCTATAGATACTGAAGAACTCTCTATTCTGGGATTCTGAAATTGCACAAAGATGCACCCTACTTTTCTCATCTTACTCATTGTGCTGAGCACTCAGTAGCTTGTTTTCAGACTAGAAATGAGTGTTAGTCAGTTCAGAGAAATTGTCTGTTAAATTTTTGTTGTTCATTAACATTTCAAATTATAAATTCTCATCACGTTTGGGCCTCCCTTTGGTCCCCTCTTTTCCTGGTTTGAGATCAGGTACCCTTACTTTACCTGTACAGTGACTGCTTGTATACCTAATCCTGAATTTTACCTGACATATTTAATATAAAATTTTTTAAAATTCCATTTTGATAATAAAAAATAAATTCACATTAATTTTTTTATTCTATCATATTTATTTGAAAAAGAAAATGACTCAAACTCATTCTTCCTTGTTTGATCTTTTGCAGATGCTATTTGGTGTGATCATTATGGTAGTCAAATAGCCTCATCCTATGTCAAACTAATTGTCATCTTTACATCTTGGCTCAGTCCACTCTCATTTTCCGTTTTGTTGACCCAAATCTTACTAATCAACATGGCTTTGTTCAAGTCTTATGTCTATAGGAAGACTTCCTGATATTCTATCTCTAACCTTATCTTGCTCTTCTGAATTCCTAAAGTTAATATTTCATATTTGTCACTGCTATATGCATAGAAGTAGGCAGTTCCTGATCAGTGCTGCTCAGTAGAAATATAATGGAAGACAAGACTTTCATTAAAATTTTCTAGTGGCCACAATAAAAATTGGTTAGATTAACTTTAATTATATATGCTATTTATCACAATATATTTAAAAATATTGGATGATAAAACATAATCATGTTAACCTATATCAATAGAAATATTAATGGATCATTTTACATTCTTTTTGGTATATAGTCTTTAAAATATAATATTTTATACCTACAGAATATTTTACATGTTTTGTAGATAGTGATCTTCTGAGTTATTATTAGTTTACTCTAAGTAACTTTATTTGGTTACTGTAGGAAATTGTGTGATGAGTTTGGTCATGTTCTGATGTCTAGATTCTGCTTCCCTTGCTCTTTGTTTGCTAGTTAATGGCAGCATAGAAAATGCAAGCTACTTCTGAGTATATAACAGCATCCATTTCTTAGGTTTGCTAGGTTTTTGGTTTTTTTTTTACTATTTATCTATTTCTTAATTTTTAAAATATATTTTAAAGATGTGGGGTATGATTCAAAATTAGGTACATAAGTAATTATCGTACAGGTGAAGTTGGTCCTCACTTCACTTGGTTTGGGATCAGGTATCCTTATTGATGTTATATGCTCTCCCTTCCCTTGGAAGAGTCCTGCTACTGCTAATCTCTTTCATGTAGTATTATGATAAATGTTCAGGGTCCACTTGTGAGTGAGAACAAGTGGTACTCAGTTTTTTGTTTCTGTGATAGATCACTGAGTATGACAGACTCTAAATCCATCCAGATTGCTCCAAAATTCATAACTTTTTCCTACTTTATGACTGCATAATATTCTGTCTTGCATATGTTCCACATTTTTTTATCCATTCCACTTTTGATGGACAGCATGGTTGGTTCCACGTTTTTGCTATTGTGAATAGTTCTGCAACAAACATACGTGTGTAGGTGTCTTTTTGTAGAATGATTTTAGTTCCTCCAGGTATATTCCCAGAAGGAGCATTGCTGAGTCATATGGAAGGTTGAATTTTACAACTTTTAGAAATTGACACACTGTTTTCCACAGAGATTGTACTAATTTACACTCCCACCAACTGTGTAGAAGCTGTCCGTTTTCTCTACATCCTTTACAGCATCTGTTGTTTTTTGAATTATTAATGATGACCATCCTGACTGGAGTTAGGTGGTATCTCAGTGAGGTTTTGACTTGGAATTCTTTGATGATTAGTGAACCTGACCATTTTTTCATGTATCTATTGGTTGGTCATATGTCTTCCTGTGAGAAGTGTCTATTCACATCTTTTATAGCTCTATACACACATCAAGGAGATAGAAAGATCATGAGTTAATAGCCTAACAAATCACCTAAGGAAGCTGGAAAGGCAAGACCACCAAAACCCTAACTTTAGCAGAATAATCCAGATCACTAAAGCAAAAACCCAAATATGGAACATAAAAGAAAAAAAATACCCTAGAAGAAATTAACAAAACCAAAAGCTGGTTCTTGAAAAGATTAAGCAAGATTATTTGACACCTAGCCAGACTGACCAAGAAAAAGAGAGAAAAAATCCAAATAAACACAGTTAGAAATGCAAAAGATCAAGTCACAACTGACCCAAAAGAAATACAAAAGATTATCAGAGGTTTGTTAGTTTTATCTTTCCAACAATATTTTGAATTCCTTGGTTCTTCTGGACCCCCTTAGTACTTGGCATGATGTTGAGAATATTGTGGTTGTTTGAAAATCCTTGATATTTCCTCTTCCCCTGGCTAATTTTTTAAATTTTTAAATTTTTTTGTAGCAGTGAGGTTTCGCTGTGTTGCCTAGGCTGATCTTGAACTACCCAGACTAAACCAGTCCTTCTGCTCTGCTTTCCAAAGTGCTATGATTACAGGCGAGACCCACCATGCCCAGCCTCCACTGGGATTTTTAAGCTAGATAAGCCTTGGTAAGTGATTGTATTCTAACTTTTAACTACATTTTAACACAAATATGCTTTTAAGCATAGTTTTAAAATATCTCCCCATTAAGTAACTTAAATGTTTTAATTTTTAAAGTAATGCACATTATAAAAAATGCATTGAAAATGCTCTTGGGCAGTGTCATTGAATCCTCTACTCATATAATTTTAAACTCATTTAATAGCACTTTAATTTTATGGAGTTTTAGAGTAGTCATGTACATGATGTGATTGCAAATTGTCGAGATCCTATTTTCAGGTCCTTTATCAGAAGATATGTGGAAGTGAAAGGAATGTTTTAAATGTGGAGAACTTTAATAAAGCACCTAATAAAGAGTTAGGAGATGCAAACTGCTGAAATATTAAAAAATAGAGAGCCTGATTTAATCAAACACAAGCAAGTGAGGATACAGGTGGCATGGAGAAGGAAATGCTAATATCACTTACCACATTGGAAGATTTCTGCTAAGATAATATCATAATTTTATGATACTTTATTCTTGGAAAATTTTCTTTTCCAACTGCTTTATTTTGATGAATGGAGAGTGTGCCGGTGAATGAGAAGGATACATTTTCTGATTATAAGAGAATTAAAGGACTATTCAGATTTCTAATCAAATATTATTTCAAGAGTGAAATTGAATGATTATCCCCTGTCTTAGACCATTTTTCTTGCTATACAAAATTACCATAGGCTGTGTGGCTTATAAACAACATAAACTTATTTCTCACAGTTCTGGAGACTGGGAAATCCAAGATCAAGACATCAGGAAATTCAGTGTCAGGGTTTGTTTCCTGGTTTATAGAAGGCTTTTTTCTTGTTGTATCCTCATATGGTAGAAGGAGCAAAAGAGTAGTCTTTGACATTTTTTTTATAAGAGCACTAATTCTGTTTATGAGTTCTGAGAGCTCCACCCTCATGACTTAAACATCTTCCAAAGGTCCCACTTCCTAATACCGTCACATTAGAGGTTAGGATTTTAGCATATGAATTTTAAGGAACATAAACATTCAATTAATAGCATTCTCCCTCAAAGACTACACTGATTAAGAAGATGACTAACACTATAAGAAACACAAATATCTCATTTAAGCATTTCTTGGGTGAAGACAAGATCTCTCTCTCACATACTTCAATAGGACATTATTCGGTGTTCATTATGTACTAACAGAAAAAGCAACAGGAAAATAAACTGTAGGAGAAGAAAGAATATCTAATGAGAATTGACCTGGAATGGATATTGAATTCAAGATCCAACCACAGAGAAAATGGATAAACAGAGTAAGATTAACAATGACATCTAACACTCAGATTGCAATTATGTGCTGGATGGTATTCTCAGTACTTATGTCATTTACATTATTCTACCTGTGAGGTAGGCACTGCTCTTTTATTGTGTCTAGTTTGCAAATGTAAAAAATGAATGCATAGAGATGTTATGTGTCTTGCTCAAAACCACACATCTGGTAAGTTGCAAAGTTAAAGTTTGAAACCAGTCTGAGGGCAGGGTTTGAATTATTTACCTTCTAGATTGTGATTGGGTATACAATAGGTTGGAATTAAGATTTTACTAATTATTATTCTAAAAGCACATTAATAGTTTATATTTAATTCATAATTATCTCTGCATATATCACATTCATTAACTTGCATTCTCATATATAAGAGGAAGACGAGTTCAATTAACTCCTACTTGTCATGAAAGTATCAGCATGAATGCCAATGATCTCAAATAATGTTTCTCAAACTTTCTTTGCAGTAAGACGACCTAGGCTCCTTGTTAAAAATGCATATTTGGGAGCCCTAATATCTAAAAGTTTATATTTGAAAAGTATAATCTTTAAGGTTAAGTCTTTGCACTCCATGAGTTCAGATGTAGTTTGGAAAAAAGCTGTTATTGGATATTCTTTCTGGCACCAGAACTCCTTAGGTGGACCACATAATGCTCCCCAAGAACACTTAACCCATTAGCACACTTTACACATTCTATGGTCATTACTTATTTACTCATCTTATGTCCTTCTTTACACTGAAGTCTTTAAGGGCAAGGATTGCATCACTCCACTGATGTGTCTCTAATATTGCCACTGATCTTTGACACAGTAGACACATAATAATTATGTGTTGAAGGAATGATCTGTAAGTTGGTTAAATGAATGATTGATTATGCGATAATCTTAGAATGTGCACAATAATACATCAATTTTAGACAACAGAACTTAGTATGCCTAATTGTCTCACTTTGTTGAATATGTGTAGACAAAAACAATGTTTATGTTAGTAATCTATTCTGCCTAACAAACTATCTCAATACCTAGTGTCTATGTTTCTTTTTATTTCTCTCTGGTTATATTGCCCTATTTAAACCTTCCTTTCAAATTCAATTCCCTAAATTGTATTTTTCTTCACAGAGTTTCTCAAAACATGCTCTAGGCTAAACTATGGTTATACTTTAAAAAAAATTGTGTTCATTGAATGGATTCACTCTTAAGCAATTTTATTGGAAGGGTCAAGGTTCCAAAATGTGAAATTTGCTTATTGTCCTTCACCTTAGAAATAAAACAGAACCTTGTACTTTTGCATTAATGTCTTCTGCCCTAGTATAGACCTTGATAAATGACAGAGACACATCATTCAATTTAACAAGTATTAAAGGAGTTTGCTAGCATGTTGAGCACGAAAGAAGAACAATTTAGTGTGTAGAATCCTTTTCTATTTTTTTTTTTAGCATTCTACCACACATTATCCTATTTTATTCCTGAAACATCATTTTCAACTAGGCAGAACACTTGTCACTGTTCTTTTTTTTTTTTTCCAAAAACACTAAGCCTCAGAAGTAGAGATTAAATACCTGCCTAGTGACTCAGTTGGGATTGGAACCCATTTCATAAAATTTGAGAGGCAATACAATTCAGGCTCTCCCTCTAAGAATTCATTCAATTAAATTAACAAACATTTGCTGATCCAATCCTCAGTGATGGGTAAGTACTAGGAATTGGGGATTCAAAGATGAATAAGAAATTCTACTTGCTCTCAATTAATTCAAAGATTATTAAAGGAAATTCACAGATTATTATAGGAAATATACTTGTAAACAAGTATATTAAAATAAACAAGCTAAGTGTTATTGTAAAGGTATGAACTGAAAACAGATTATAGATAAAGAAGCAAAATTTGCCCAGGGACAGCAGAAAAAAAAATGTGTGTTTTTTGTTTGAGTGTTTGTTTGTTTGTTTCCAAGTTCACTTAGACCATGAGAAAGAGAACAGGTGCCTGTAGAATAAGGGGTTGAGGGGGGCTGTGTGAGAGTTGAAATACTTTCAGGAGCAAGGAACAGCTTGTAGAGGCTCAGGATAATAAAGACACAGCTTGTTTAAGGCAAGCGAACTTTTCATTGATATGGAACCAGGGTCAGACAGGACAAGAAGATGTTGGTAAAGGCAAATATTTTGAGGTTCCTTTCAACCATTTTGAATTTTCTTTCTTTATTTAAAGACATTTACTAATAATCTTTTAAGAGAATGGCTGAGAAAGAAAACTGTTGTGGATCTACTTGGTATCTATCATTTTAGCAGTTTACTTCAGTTTTATTTATTTATTTTAAAATTTATTTTATCTTGTTTATTTGTTTATTTATTTATTTTTTGAGTTGGAATCTCACTCTGTCATCCAGGCTGGAGTTGCTTCAGCTTTAAATATGCATCCCTGTCTCAGCACAGCAAACTATTTAGAAAGAAGTTTAGTCACTATGTTCTTTTTAAAAATAACTTTATTTTATTATAGAGATGTGGGTTACAAGTCAGTATTAGATACATAAGTAATCTACGTGCAGGTGAAGTTTGGGCCTCCAACTGGTCCTTTGTAGAACTATCCATCAATTTCCAGAGGGGGATTGATGGATTGTATGAAGGTCAATTTCTAGTTCCTTTGGAAATTACTACACTATTTTCCATAGAGGTTGGACTGGTTCACACTCCCACCAACAGTGTAGGGGTATCTCCTTTTTCTGCACTCATGACAGCATCTGTTGCTTTTTGACTTATTAATGATGGCCATCCTTACTGGAATTAGGTTGTATGTCATGTGGTTTTGATTTGCAATTCTCTGATGATGAGTGAGGCTGAGCATTCTTTCATGTATTTGTTGGCTGCTTGTATGTCTTCTTTTGAGAAATGTCTGTTCATGTCCTCTGTTCATTTTTTAATAGGGGTGTTTGTTTTTTTCCTTTTAGTGCTTTTGAGTTCCTTGCAGATCCTGAATGTTAGGCCTTTGTCAGATACACAATTAGCAAATTTTTTTTCACATCCTGTGGGTTGTCTCCCCATTGTCTTGATGGTTTATTTTGCTGTGCAAAAGCTTTTCAATTTGATGAGGTCCCACTTGTCTATCTTGTCTTTTATGACATTTACTTTCGGGGATTTGATCAAGAATTGGTTGCTTATTCCAATGCGTGAAAGAGTGGTTCCTGCATTTTCTCCTAGGATTCTTATAATTTCAGGTTTTACATTTAGGTCTTTGATCCACTTAGAGTTGATTTTTATACATGATAAGAGGTAGGGGTTCAGTTTCTTTCTTCTGCATGTGGTCACCAATTTTCCCAGCAATATTTGCTAAATAAGGTCTCCTGTCCCCAGTGGTTATTATTGATGGCTTTGTCCATGATGAGGTGGTTGCAAGATCAAGTTTTTGCTTCTGAAATCTCTGTTCTGTTTCATTGGTCTATCTGCCTTTTCTTGTATGAATACCAGGCTGTTGTAGCAACTGTAGACTTACAGTAAAGTTTAAAGTTTGGAAGTGTGATACCTCCCACTTTGTTCCTTTTGCTGAGGATTATTTTTACTATTTGTGTTCTTTTTGGTATCTATATAAATTTCTGTACTGTCATTTCCAGGTCTGAGAACAATTATATTGTTAATTTTATGGATATTGCATCGAATCTGTAGAATGCCTTAGGTAGGGTAAACATCTTGATACTATTGATTCTTCCAATCCATGCGAAAGGGGTGTTTTTTCATTCATGTCATTTTTTATTTCTTTGAGCAGTGTTTTGCAGTTCTCATTGTAAAGGTCTTTTGCTTCTCTGGTTATATGTTTTATTTTATTTCATTTTGTAGTTATTGTGAATGGGATTGTGCTTTTTATTTTTTAGTTTGTTTATTATTTTACAGAAGTGGAGTACAATTCAGGATTAGATATACAAGTGCTCATCATTGTATAGGTAAAGTTTGGACCTCCCTTTGGCCCACACCTCTCCTGGTTTGAGATCAGGTACCTTATTGATGTTATGTGTCTCCCCTCCTCTGGCAGTTTCCAGCTACTGCCAGTCCCTTTCTTACAGTACTATGGTAAATTCTCAAGGACCACTTATGAATGAGAAAATGTGGTACTCAGTTATTTGTTTCTGTGATAAATCACTGAGTACAATAGACTCTAAATCCATCCAGTTGCTGCACAGTCCATAATTTTGTTCTTCTTTGTGGCTGTGTAATATTCCATCTCGTGTGTGCACCACATTTTTTTATTCAGTCTAATTTTAATGGGCAGCACAATTGATTTCCATTTGCTATTGTAAATAGCGCTGTAATAAGCATGTGTGTGTGGGTATATTTTTTGTAGATATTTAAGTTCATCTGGGTATATTCCCAGGAGGATTGCTAGGTCATATGGAAGGACAATTTCTAGTGCTTTTAGGATTCACCACACTGTTTTCCATAGAGGTTGAACTAGTTTGCAATCCCACCAGCAGTTTAGCAGCATTTCCTTTTATCTTAATTCTCACCAGCATCTGTTGTTTTTTGTTTTATTGATGATGGTCATTCTTATTGGAGTTATGTGGTATCTCAATGTGGTTTTTAATTGTATTTCTCTGATGATTAGTGTGACTGGGCACTTTTTCATGTGTCTGTTGCCCATATGTTTTATATTGAGAAGTGTCTATTCATGTCTTTTGTCCACTTTTCAATGGATCTGTTTATTTTTTTTCCTTTTGACAAGTTTGAGTTTCTTGTAGATCCTGAATTTTAGGGCTTTGTCAGATATGCTGTGGGCAAATATTTTTTTCCATTTTGTGGACTGTCTCCCCACTCTCTTAAAGGTTTCTTTGCTTTACAAAAGCTTTTCAGTTTGGTGAGGTCCCACTTGTCAGTCTTGTCTCTTATGGCATAGGCTTTTGGAGTTTTGATCAAGCATTGGTTTCCTATTCCGATTTCCATAAGGGTGTCTACTACAGTTCTAAAATCCTTAACCTTTGAGGTTTTACAATTAGATTTTTCATCCATTTGTAGTTGATTTTTGTGTATGATAGGTAGGTGCCTTGTTTCATTCTTCTAAGTGTGGTCAACCAGTTTTCCCAGCACCATTTACTGAATAGGTTCTTCTCTCTCCAGTTGTTGGTGGTGGAGGCTTTGGCAAAGATGAGTTGGTTGAGAAATTGAGGTTTTGCTTCTGGAATCTCCATCCTGTTCCATTGGTCTATATGCTTGTTCTTGTACCAGTACCAGGCTGCTTTGATTATTGTAGCCTTATAATAAAGTTTAATGTGTGGAAGTGTAATACCTTCTGCTTTTTTTCTTTTGCTGAGGATTCTTTTGGCTATTCGTGGTCATTTTGTTTCCACACAAATTTCTGTATTGTTGTTTCCAGGTCTGAGAAGATTAATGTTGCTAATTTAATGTGTATTATGTCAAGTCTGTAGTTTGTCTTTAGCAGAATGAACTTCTTAACAATGTTGATTTTTCCAGTCCATGAGCATGGAATATTTCTCCATTTGTTTGTGTCATTTTTTACTTCCTTGAGTAGTGTTTTGTAGTTTTCATTGTAAATATTTTTTACTTCTCTGGTTTGGAAGATGCTGAAGTATTTTATTTTACTTGTGGCTATTGTGAATGGGACTGTGCTTTTTATTTGGTTCTCTGCCTGCTTGTTATTGGTATATAAGAGTGTGCCTATCTTTTACATACTGATTTTGTGCCTTGAGACTTTGCCAATGTTGTTTATCAGTGCAAAGAGGTTTTTTGACAGATTCTTTTGGATTTTTCAGGTATAGGATCATATCGTCAGCAAAGAGGGATGACGTGACTTCTTCTCTTCCTATTTGGATACCTCTGATTTCCTTCTCTTGTCTGATTGTTCTAGCTAGGATTTCTAACACTATGTAGAAGTGGAGGGGTTAGAGTGGACAGCCTTGCCTTGTACCAGTTTTCAGGGGAAATGCTTCCAATTTCTCTTCATTTAGCAATATGTTGGTGGTAGGTTTATCATAGATGGCTCCTCCAATTTTGAGGTATGTTCCTTCTATGCCTAGATGTTCAAGGCTTTTATCAAGAAGGGATGCTGGATTTTATCAAAGGCCTTTTCCACATCAGTGATGTAATCACGTGGTTCTTGCTTTTACATCTGTTGATATATTTAATTACATTTGTATTCTTGTGGATGTTGAACCAGCCCTGCATCCCAGGGATGAAGTTTACTTGATCATGGTGGTTGATTTTTGAGATTTATTGTTAGATCCAATTTGCTAGAATCTTGTTGACTATATTTGCATCTATGTTCATCAGAGATATTGCTCTGTAGTTCATTTTCTTTGTTGGATCGTTACAGGGCTTGTGTAACAGTGTGCGATGTTATCTTCATAAAATGATTTGGGGATAATTCCATCTTTTTCAATTGAAATACTTTGAATAGGATTGTTATAGCTCCTCCTTGGTTATTGTGCAGAATTCTGCAGGAAATCTGTCTGTCCAGGACTTTTTTTAAAGGTAGTTTTCTTATGATATAATCAATTTCCTGGTTGTTATCGGTCAATTTAATGTCTCAATTTCTTATTATTTCAACTTTGGGAGGTTGTGTAATGTCAGAAAGTCCTCTATTTCATTTAGGTTATCAAGTGTGTTTCCATATATGTGTGCTTAGTAATCTCTGATAAGTATTTATATTTCTTTGGGATCAGTTTTGACTTGATCTTTTGCATTTCTGATTGTATTTATTTGGAATTTTCTCTCTCTCTCTCTCTCTCTCTCTCTCTCTCTTTTTTTTTTTTTTTTTGGTCAATCTGGTTAGGGGTACATTAGTCTTGTCTATCCTTTCAAATAACCAGCTTGTTGTTTCATTATTTTTTTTTAATGATAGTTTTGTTTTCTATGTTCTGTATTTGGGCTCTTACATTGGTAATCTGGATTCTTCTGCTGAAGTTAGGATTTTGGTGGTCTTGCCTTTCCAACTCCCTTAGGTGATTTGTTAGGCTGTTAACTTGGTCTCTTTCTATTTTCTTGATGTGTGTTCATAATGATATAAATTCCCCTGTTAGTACTGTTTTCTTGGCATCCTAGAGGTTTTTGTAGGATGTTTCTTTATTTTCATTTGTTTCCAGGAATCTTTTAATTTCTGTTTTGATTTCTGTGTTGACCCAGGAGTTGTTCAGCATCATGCTGTTTAGTGTACATGTCTTTGTGCGTTTGAGGAATGTTGTTGGTGTTGATATTTATTTTTATTCCAATGTATTCTGAGAAGTTGCATGACATATTTCAGTCTTGTGAAATTTGTTTATGCTTGATTTGTGGCCGAGGATGTGGTTAATCTTGGAGTATGACCCATGTGGTGATGAGTAGAATGCATATTCTGTGGTAGCTGGGTGGAGTGTTCTGTAAGTATCTGTTAAGTCCATTTGGTCAAGTGTCATCTTAAGGTTCCAGATCGCTTTGTTGGTTTTTTGCCTGGATGATCTATCTGGGGTTGTTAGTGAGGTAGTTAAGTCTCCAGTTATGATAGTGTGAGAGTCAATATCTTTTTTTAGTTTACTGAATAGTTGCTTTAGTTTACACAGTAGTTGCTGGTGCTCCTGTGTTGGGTGCATATACATTTAAGACGGATGTTTCTTGTTGATGGATTCAACCTTTTATCATTATATGGTGTCCTTTTCTATCTTTTAAAATTTTTGATAGCTTAAAGATTGTTTTATCTGATATTAAGATCATGAATCCTGCTTTCTTTTGTGGTCTATTTGCCTGGGAATTTGTTTTTTAATCTCTAACTTTGAGATTGTGGGCATCCTTTGTGTTGAGATGAGATTCTTGGAGGCAGAAAATTACTGGGTTGTGATCTTTTAATCCAGTTTTCCATTCTTTTTATTTTCTTTGGTGCATTTGGTCCATTAAATTTAGCCACCATGTTCTAAAACTCAGTGTGCCTTTTGGAAGTCTAATTCCTGACCCTAAATTGTTTAGCAAAATACTCTTTGGAACCACATGTAACACTCTTTTTCTTGCATTTAAGATATAGTTTTGTACCCCTTTTAATTTGGTGTTCTGGAAGCTACTCAGCTAGTTCACTGAGGAATCTTCCCTGGAATGGTACCTAGAGAGGCAGAAATAGAGATGGCCCACTTAACCTTGAATTATGGGTTAAAATATTTGGATTTAATTGAAAAGAAAGGAGAAGTCAAGACAAACTCTATGCAAAGGACTGCCAAAACCTTTTCTTTTTGAAGAAGCTATTTCTGAAGTAGATATCACCTCTACTAGTCAGACAACTTAGTAATGGAATTAGAGGGACTAGAGATAAGCTTACTAAGGAGATGTAAGAAGAGAGGGTCTGCTAGAATTTTATCATAGCATCTAGCAAGGGATACCTGGGTTCAAAGACATTTTGAAGCACATCAACTTCATTTAATGATTGATCAATTATAGGGAATACGGAAGGAACAGGAGGTTGAAGACTTCTCAAAATTTACCAACTATGGAATCTTGTCAGCCTATGACACTTGATCAGCACTGGGACAAAAAGAGCGTCATAAATTGATGGAGATGTGGACTTGGAGAGTAGATATATTAGATTTGAGGTACTTCTGAATTATTGGGTGAATGTATCCATTATGTTAGAGTTTATTCCAGGTTAAAGGATGCTGGCATTTTGAAATAAACTCACTTCTGAAATTGCCCATTAAAAGTTACCAAGATTATTCAAAATAGGAAAAATGCTTGTGTTTGATGATGACAAAGATCTGCTTGTGTTTTTAAAGTGGTTTTGTGTACAGAGAAGTGGCACTTGATTTAGTGAAAAAGTTCCACTTCACTGACCAGTCTTTAACAAAGAAATTCATTTATGGATGATCCTTAGTAAAATGTGTGAAGCTGACTACAAAAGAGAAGGCTAATGAGTCTTCTATTAATTAAAGGATATATGGTTCAGACTGGGATGACAGCAGGCTGTACTTGTGTGCAAATGATAAGGAACTGAAAATATTTTAAGTAGTGCAGATTTCTTATTGCCTGCATTTTAAAAATAATAATAATAAGAGACCTGCAATACTTAAAATATTTTTCTACCTGGCACTTTTTAGAAAAAGTTTGCTGTCTCTTGGTTTAGCAACTGGGTCTGTTGATTTAAATGATTGAGTGACTGGATATATGATTGAGTTTTGTTTTGGTATTATTATATTGTCTTCCTTAAGTCATTCCTGATATTTGGTATTGGTATTTGATTGTGTTATTTGGTTCTGACATTTTCAGTTATAAGAATTCCTCTGTCTTACAAGGCTCTATTTACTTTGATCTCTCATTTTTATTCTCTCTCTCTCATGCACACACACACACATACACACACACATACATACATACACATTCTCTCTCTCTCTCTCTCTCTCTCTCTCACTCTGATATATATATATATATATATATATATATATATATATATCAGAGTTGATTCCATATATTTGGAATCTCCTTAAAATGAAATAAAATTTACTTCCCTATGACCATTACCCATTGGTCCCTCCTCTGGCTTCTAGTAAAATACAGACTAAGGCCATATGATTGAAAGCTCTATGCTCATATAATGGATGCTAAATGTATTATCTATAACAGTTCTCCTTTAGATAATCTATTTAATTTTTAAAATAAATCATTTCATTTTGCTTTACCATAATTGCTACTTTTTTTTTTTTCTGGGCTAGGGCTTCTAAAACCTTTTCTCAGTTTGACTTTTTTCTATAGACAATTTAATCTGTCTGTGTACTTGTCCCTTAAACAATATGACCAGTTCCAAGCTCAGTGCTCCTGATATGATCTGAACTGGCCAGAGCATGTTGTTCTATGAAAGGTATTGGAATGAGAATATGATACAGGCAAAATGAGACCAAACTTTGAAATCAAGGTTTCTGCAGACCTGATTTAGAATCTTGACTATATACTTTCCTTTTTAAAAAATATATTATGGATAATATGCCTGTCTTAAAGATTAGTTCTGAGAATAAGTGTGATATTTACAAAATCTGATTAGCACAGGGCCTTATACAGAGCAGTTATTCAAGAAACAGCACATACTAGATAATGAAGGTGGTGGTGAAGTTGATGTAGAAAGTAACAAAATACTTTGCTGGCTAGACTATCATCACTAACAAACTTAGACCAAAAAAGACTTCAGGTCTTTTCTACAAATTACTCCCAAATTTGAGCATCTATACCATAGATTTGTGTTTCAGTTATTCATTTTGACTTAAAATTTAGAAATGTTTTGTAGATAGCTTCTAAATTCTTCCTATTTTAGAGATTTGGTAGTAGCTCACTTTCTAGTCTATTGGCTGTGGGAGCAGACTATAACTCGACAGTTTTGACCCTAAGTTTTTCCCGATACCAAGACCTGACATTGTAACCACCAATCATGTGGGTCATTTCAATGATACATGAGATGATTAAGTGGATCACTGTTCCTCCAGAAAAGGCCAAGTAACGTCCTGGTACCTAATAACATCTATAGCCATTTACCATAAGAATCGGAAGAAAGTATTCAAATGTTCTTGTTTCAGTGAAAAATGCATAGAGGAGCAGAAACTAATTTCCTCTCCCATGATATATTGTATTATTTTCTGTCTTCTCTGCTCTTTGTATTTTGAAATATTGTTAATGCTAGGGGCAGAATTTCTGGATTTGTCAAGTTGGCTTTCAATTCCAAATAGGTCTCAGACCTCAAGAAGACTGAGAAATACTAACCTTCGCCATATTTAGAATTTGTAAATAACTTTATGTATTATTTATTTCTTCAAGTTTTCAAAGTGTTTAAACAGCTAATTTAGAAAGTCACTCTAAGGAAAATTGCTCAACATAAAAATATACAAAAACCAACTTTGTTATGTTTTAATTTGAATTTTTATTTAGGTCCTTCATTCGTTTACTAATTGTGAGATTAAAAAATCAATAAATGTATCTGATCATCATATTTTTAAATCTTAAAAGAGAATGATAATTCCTGCCTTGCCTACTTTATAAGCAAATATGTTAATTTATACTAAAAACATTATTTATAAAATCTTATATCACACATATTAATTCCGCCACATCAAAAAATAAGCACTTATGACAGTACGTGATAAAATGACAATTGTTGGTTTAAACAATAGGTAATCTAAAAATGAGGGGAAGTCTCTAGGTGGTTTAGACAAAAATCATTTTCTATCTATTTTTAACTCACCAAATGCTTAGGACACATTAAAACAAAAATTTAAGACAAATTAAATTGAACAGAGCTTAATTGAACAAAGAGAGATTTGCGAATCAGGTAGCCTCCTGAAGAGGCTCAGAGAGATTGCAGTGCACCCTTGTGATGGAAGAACTTTTATGGTTGTAGAAAGGAAAGTGATGTACAGAAAATGGAGGTGAGGTAGATAAATTGGTTACAGTTCCAGTGTTTGTCTTATTTAGACCCAGTTTGAATAGTTGACCACATTTGATTGACCATAACTTGCTGATTGGCCCAAAAGTAGATTACAATCTATTCACACATTCAGTTAGTTTATAGCAAAAATTTACAGAGAATCCTCTAGTTTGAACCCAAAATATGCAAGGACGAAGCTTTGAGCTTAACTTAATTTAACAGACATATAACAGGATGTGACATTTTATTAGGTTATACCAGTCACGTGTGATTATTCTAGTCATAAACTAATAGGCTAACACTAGATATTGTCATATACCATGAATTTGTTTTGTGTTGAAAAGTTGCAAGAGACTGCTTGGAGAACTGAGTTCCCCAAAATTTGGAGGCTTTCTCCTTCCCTAGCAAGAAGGGGTTTTGTGTTATATCAGGGTTTGCATAAATGGTTACAGTTTCTGCACCTCCTCACATCCAGAGGTGGAATCTAATTCTTGTGACTTGATTTAGCCAATAGAATACGGGAAAGCAATTTTGTTCTGAGTTCTAATCCTAGGCATTAAGAAGTTTTGTCTCTTTTTGCTCCTACAACTTTCACCAATAGTATCATTTGAACAAGTCCATGCTATCCTGAAGAATGAAATACCATGTAAAAGCAAAGACCAGCTGTCCTAGATTAGTTATTTTAGTTCAATCAGCCCTGAGACAACCCTGGTGCTAAGTGAAAATCCATGAGCAAGCAAGACCTGGGTTAGGTGAGCCCGGTCTGGACTAGCAGAATTGCTTAGTTCACTTGAAGACTTGTGAAATAGTAAATTATTTAAGTAATTGAGCGTTAGAAGGTTTTGTTACGCCAGGCTCGGTGGCTCAACCTGTAATCCCGTGCCTTTGGGAGGCGGAGGTGAGTGGACTGCCTGAGCCCACAGGTTCGAGACCTGCCTGGGCAGGCAAGACCTCATCTCTACAATAAATCAAAAAAATTAGCTGGGCGTGGTAGCGTTCGCCTGTAGTTCCAGCTACTTGGAAGGCTGAGGCGGAAGGATCGCGGGAGCCCAGCAGGTCAAGGCTGCGATGGCCGGGAGCAGCCACTGTACTCTAGTCTGGGTGACAGTGAGACTCCAACTCAAAAAAAAAAAAAAGAATCCTTTGTTACACAATAACAGGTAATTCAATTGTTATAATTAGTGATGTTTGCTATGGATAAGAGACAAGATTGATGTGTATTTTCCATTATCATTATATTTACCTTCACTTCCTAATTTTTTCTCGTTTCTTTTTCCCCAGGTTTACAATTCTGGACCTATTGTACTGGCACTGTTTTTAGAAGGTGGGGAACCATCATTCTCAACATTTTAGAATGGATACTATGTGTTCAACCTTTCTATTAGAGGTCATGTGCCAGCACATGTTTTCTGAGCCTTGCAGTTTGGAATTCTGACTTTCTGCCAGTGTATCAGTGCTTTCGTTTATATGTTATGCTCTGTTTTCTGTATTGCACCACTGTAAGAAAATCATGATGAGGGCCCATTAGGCCCACATAGCTGTGGTCCAACAAATTTAATATTCTATCATTGCAAATACATCTTATCTCCCCCTGATGTATTTTTAATATTAATCTAAATATTTTCTTGGAGAAATAGACAATAATCTTAGTAAATTGATCAAGTTATTTAAAAATAAAATGGAAATAGAATCAAACAACAATAAAAAACAGTACTGTGGGTAGAGCTCATTTTTTCCATTGTGGAAACAGTGGGAAAAAAGTCTCCTGCTGTTCTTCATCTGAATATTTTAAAAAGTGATCCATCAGTTTGGCAAATGGCTGATGGTAGCACTAGGAGAAGGATAAGTGGGCAAAGAGAAACTTTACAAGCTCACATTGTGTTCATGAGAAAATAAACTTTGTGCCATAGAGGCAGTGCTGCATATGCTACTGCAATGTCAGCATCATGCTCTCGTTCATAGCAAATGGCCTTATTCATGCCAAGGAAGACAAAGTGGCAACGGCAGCTCTATCTCTGAGTCTTGCCTTTGTAATTGTGATACATGCTCTAAGTCTAAATATGGAGTCCTCAGAAAATATCCCTTTTCTTGTTTCTGAAACTAAATAAGTGATTGAAGAAGATTAAAAAATTAAAAACTGCAAAAAGTTTTGTCGATGAATGAATGAATGAATACATTGGGCTATTCTAATGATCGATAGGGAAATTATTTCTACTGTAACTTGAAAAACTAAAGCTGTTCTATTTTAAGAGGTCTAAAAGTTGTCAAGTTTATCAAGAGTGCATGAACAATGAATAGGTACAAGTTTATAAGCCATTATGGATCACATTAATGTCTTAACGTACATGATTTTTCTGCTTTATTACTGTTGGTGTGATCCTTGTGGAAAACAGTGGTTTTAGAAGAAAAATGAGTCAGAAAAATAGCTTTTTAAGGAAATGCTAAGATATATGCACTTGATTAGCATGTTTCAAAATAATTTTATTTTATTGATATTGCTTTCTCTGTAGCCTCTTGGTTCTAAGCTAAAGATCTAATTTACTGAGCTCAGAAATTAAATCCAGATTTGAACTAAAACCAGCAATAGTGTTAGCCAGGGTTGTAAAAATGCTGAACAAATGACTTAATAAAGTCAAGAAAGCAATGAGGAAAAAGTGGTATCAAGCTGGAAAAAAAATGGCAAACTTAATTATGTAAGCGAAACTCTCTCTCATCTGTGGTAACTGGAAGATAAAACATTTACATAATAAACTTGTGAGCCTTGGAAACACAATTTCCATGCAGAATCCTTCAAATCCAGTTGGTTTCATTTTGCTGCCTATGAAAAGCAGGAGGAGAGAGAAATAAACTAAAGAAGAAATTGTTTGGTTTGCAAGCAACATTTAAAACTATGCAAGGGATAAGGTTTGCCTGGTTTGAAAATCATTTATCTTTAGTCTTCCCAGAAAGTAAAAGACTTTTCAGTGAAATGAGGCTAGGTCCAAAGATTAAATCAAGGGTATGGGTATTAAAATCCTTGTTAACAGTCTTTGAAAAGTTTTTGTTGAGCCCCTAGTAGATCCTCTCAGACAAAGGGGCTTCTAAGTATCCTAAGAATGTTATTCCACAACAGCCTGGCACCACCATATTAGAAAGAATCCTATATCTGTCAGTCTTTCCACCAACTCCATTGACATTTAGTTCTTGCAAGTATCTATTTCTCTTTCTTCCTTTCTCTCTCTTTAAATATATGTATATATAATATACATGCATAAAGCTGGGCTCGGTGGCTCAGCCTGTAATCCCGCGCCTTTGGGAGGCTGAGATGAGTGGATTGCCTGAGCCCACGGGTTCGAGACCCGCCTGGGCAGCGAGACCTCATCTCTACAATAAATAAATAAAAAAAAAATCAGCCGGGCGTGGTAGTGCATGCCTGTAATTCCGGCTACTCGGAAGGCTGAGGCGGAAGGATCACCGGAGCCCAGCAGGTCGAGGCTGCGGTGGCCGGGAGCAGCCACTGTACTCCAGTCCGGGCGACAGAGTAAGACTCCAACTCAAAAAAAAAAAAATAAAAATAATAATAATAATAATATACATGCATAAACACATGCAAAATATACATACATCTATAGATATATAGATAACTTTATGCATATATATGCTTGTATATATACATATATATATTTGTATGTCTAATATTATCTTGGCTTCAGTTTCCCAGAAGAACCTTTAAGTTCATCAGAAAGAGATGTTCTACTTCCTAAAAGTTTCAGTTAAATATCTAGAACTGTCTCAGTGACTTAAGTTGTTTTGGCTTGGATTATGTGAATAACTCTAAATTAATCTCTGTGTCCAGGAATATGTGACATCCTCATTGGCCATTCCTGAGTGACATTGCAATGCCTGATAATAAGATGGGACCAAACACACTCCACCTCAACAACATGTAAATAAGATAGTGAAGAAGCAGTTTACCAAGAAAAATTAGAGGCTATAACTAGATGGTAAAATGAATGCAGGGTAGACAAAAATATCAAGTGTCCACTCTATTGTCAGCTTACCTTTTAATCTTTTTGCACAGACTGACAGTTTTGGAGTTGTATTCTTCTCCTGCCATGCTGTTAGACCCTAAATAACACACACAGTCTTTCTTCCTGGTTTTTCACATCATTTTCTACCTCCCCTTTCTGAGCAAACACAGCTCTTCACAAACACCTCATTCGTTTTGATGTTTGTCTCAGTGCTCTGGTGTGTTTGAAGGATTTCTCTAAGATCTGTTGACATGTCCTGATTGCTTCCTATGCACTATTTCTGTTTTGATGGTGGAACATCATTCTTGGAAATTCATCCCCTTCATCAATATCCTTTAACACTTTTTGGATTTGTGGATGTGCACTCAAGCAGGAAGAGGGGCCTATAGAGGTGAACTGAATCTCACTGATGTTTTTTGTCAAGTACCAGGGAAATCCATAGTAAACAGAGGAGCAGGCTTAGATAGGGCGTTCCTTTCAGCTTGGAGCTGATAGGACAAAACCTTTAGCGTGCTGGAGAAGATACTCAGGTGAAAGAAAGGAAAGAGTTGTTGAATATGTGTGCATCAGACACTTATATCTTATTTATCTGACGGAACATAAAGTCTCAAATATTTTTACCTGCAGCTAAGAAACAGTTGCCATCACTCTAGCTTGAGTGTGGGTAAAAGGCATTATTTAGCATCCATTTCACAGCTTGCCAGCTGTTCATTGTGCATAATCTCAGACAGAGAGCCTTGACGGGTCCAGGCTCATATTATAGGAATGACAAAACTCTGTCTCCAAGATGCTGTTATAGTCAGAGTTGTCCATGCCTGGTTCAGATCCTCAGAAGTCACTTTCCATCTGTTGTCACTCAATCACAGTGTGAATTGTAGATGAAAGCATATGTGATGAAGTACAAAAAAAAAAATCGCCCCTTTTCCTCTTGAATGTTCATCACTTTTTTTACTATCTTCAATGGTCCTTGCCTGATTTATCTACTGCACTGGTGAATACAAAATGTTAATTTTTGAATACTGCTAATCTTTATACTGTTATTGGTTGGTTTCTTTCTGCTGCAGGGAATTGAATTTTAAAGATAAACTTTTAAAATGCACATTATAAAATACTTATGTCATTGATGTAGACATTCCATAAAATACTTGTCATATTTTGTAAATAACCAAGGACAAGCATGCACTCTGGTTATTGTGTTTAGCTTCATGATTATCATTCCTTGGACAAGGCAGAGAACACACTATATTGCTTATTGTCTATTTGGTGTTGGCTATTGTTCACTCTGTTTCTATCACTATTGACTCCACTTATATCCATATGGTGCTAATTCTATCAAATTAATTTCTTAAAGAGTTTAGCACAGCATTTTGGGGTTATGTGAACAACTGTATAGCTTTCAGTCTGTTACAATTCCAAGAATACTGAACTAGGAGTCTAGTCATAGATGCTGCTAATTACATTGTGATCCCCACTTTCCACATCTACAAAATAAAAGTGCTTGGCTTTACTTCCTTTTATTACTCATATTGGTTGAGTAATAAAATTCTGAGTCTCTACATCTTGCCATGAATTTTTTTTACAGGCTTCAGATAACTTGTTATTAATATTGTAACTATTTCAAAATGGTAATGAGCATCTCTAAAAAGTTTTCATGCTTCCAAAAAGCTTTGCTTTGGGGGGTATATCTTATTGTAGGTACAAAATCTTGCATTACCACCACCACCATCACTGTCACCATAAACATTATCATCAACATGTATTCAGTGTGTTTTATGTGCCAAACGCCATGTTAGGGACACATATTTTCTTATGTTATCTTATAATGAGAGATATGGCATTGCCTCAATTTCACAGATGAGAAAATTTAAATTGAGAGGGAGTTTGCCCATAGATGAGCAATTAGGGAATTAAACTTAGTTCTCAAAATCAGTTTGATATGACTCCAAAGTGGGTATCTTTCACCACTCTTCTCCATTCACTCCCATATGGACACAATAAATGAGATAAATTACTGCATCCTTTATGAGATTTATTATCAAATTCGCAGTAGAGCAAGAAATTTTTTTCATTTTATTAATAGCTCTCCTATATTCATATGCACTCACAGTGTACATTGATAACCATCCTTACATTTTACCTCCATCCCATAAAAGTAGGCCCTAGATCTACTTGTTATAAGGTGCCAAAATCAAAGCTTTAAGCTTCAAAATTCTTCCCTTAAGTGAGCATTTTTAACCTTTCTTATAAGAACAGTTTTTGCTCTATTCTTCATTTCTATGTTAGAATTTATTTTCAGTTATTTCTGTGTTTCCAGGATTGAATATTCCAATTTCTTGTCACATTTGAGAAGTATTTGCTCATAGTAATAAGCAAATAAAAGGGTCAAGATACAGAGGCACCTCTGTGATGTCTTCAATTAGAAAACAATATTTGGTGCAAGGAGTATATGCTATTTTTTTCTCCTACTAAACTTTTGGCAATAGAAGCAGTTATTCTTTTTTCTGAGTTCCATATGTTTACAAAATGATGTAGTATTTTTTTCTTCTTCTTCACAGCACCACTCATAGGAAAAAAAGACAAATTCTCCCAGAGTTATTCAGGAATTTTGGACTTTAATCCACATTTTTTTCATTCCAACCTGCCCTTTGAGATAAACTTCATGGATTTTCAGAGGCAAGAGGCAGAGTATGGTCTGGTGGGATTTATTTGCATGTATTCTGTTATTTGCATGTTTATGAAATATGCTTCCCAATATTTTCCTGTGACCTTGAGCTGTATATTTAAACAATTAACCCTTTACGTTTCTACTCAGTTGAAGGAAGGACATTTTGCAAGTTAATGTTTATGGTGGCAGTCATTGTAACATGCTATGTAAAAAAATGGTAAATAAAGAAAAACCTGAATGTAGAATAACCTAATCATATACCCTTATTAAATGCCTCTTGGCCTGTTGTATTCTATGTTTGGCATTATAGGTCATGATTATGAGAAATAAAACAACAACAACAACATAAAAAATTGGGGTTGTATCTGTGGATATCTTTATGGAAAATAAAAATACGAATTGAGCATTCTTAAACTAAAAATTTGAAATCCCAAATTTGCAACTATTTTAGTGCCAACATGACCTCACAAGTACAAATTTCTACACCTAACCTCATGTGATGGATTCCAGTCAAGGCTAATGATGTACAAAATTACCTCCAGATTATAAATATAAGGTTTATATGAAAAATAAATAAAATTTATGTTTAGACTTGAGTCCCATCCCCAAGATATCTTAGCATTCATATGCAAATATTCAAAAATAAAAAACATTAAAACACTTTTGGTCTTAAGCATTTCAGATAAGGGATATTCAACCTAAGTGTGTATGTATGCATGAGTGTAAGTTAATAAATTTGACTTTAAATTTCCTTATACTAGCCCTGTGAAGTTGGATTTATTAGTCTTATATTAGAAATGACTTCTAAAAAAACAGATACAACACATGCAATCCTCAAGTATCCAAGTCCAGTTTCAGTAGGCATTGCCAGTGGAAGGCGGGCGGAGGATGGAGGTGGTGCAGTAGATTAGATGCCTTTTCTTCAGGTATTTATGATCTAGTATTGTGGAATCAAGAAGAAACATGTCAACGATTAATAACACTATTTATAAACCTGGATAATTTACAACTAAATAGTAGGGTAAAATTAAACTAATAAACGGAGATATTGCAGATTAAGCAAAAATAGTATTCGAAGAAGACTAAGGTGAGAAATCAGCTCATATTGAGATCTTTGCAGAAACAAATAACTGAGTATCACATGTTCTCACTCATAAGTGGACCTTGAACAATTATCATAATACTGTAAGAAAAGGATTGTCAGTAGTGGGAAATTGCTGGGGTGGGGGACAGGATTGCCAATAGTGGGATTCTGCTGGGGGAGAAGGGGCACACCTCATCAACAAGGGTACCTGCATAGTAATCATTTGTATACTTAACCCTGAATTGTACCTCACATCTTTAAAATAAAATAAAATAAAATAAAATTTTAAAGGGAGAATTTTTCAATTATGGTTAACCCTTGAACAACAGGAGTTTGAACTGCAGGGATGTACTTATACATAGCTTTTTTTTTTTTTTTTCTTCAATAAATGTTATACTGAGTATGCCCACTTCTCCTGCCTCCCTTTCTACCTCCTCCACCTCTGCCATCACCAGACAGCAAGAAGGAAACCTCTTTTTTTTCCTCCCCTTCCTCACTTGAAAATGACAAGGATGAAGATCTTTATGATGATATACTACCACTTACTAAATAATAAATATATTTGATCTTCCTTATGATTTTTTTAATTATTTTAATCTATTTTATTATTTTTTCTTTTAACTTTTTTATTTTTAAAGATGTGGGGCATAATTCAGGGTTAGGTATACAAATGCTCATTATGCAGGTACCCTTGTTGATGAAGTGTGCCCCCCAGGCAGATTCCCACAACTGCCAATCCTGCTTCCCCACTCTCCTCCTGGCAGTTTCCTGCTACTGCCAATCCTTTCTTTATAGTATTATGGTAATTGTTCAAGGTCTGTTTATGAGTGAGAATGTGTGATACTCAGTTCTTTGTTTCTGTGAAAGATCACTCAGTATTATAGACTTTATGTCCATCCAGGTTGCTGTGAAGTTCATGATTTTGTTCTTCTTTATGGCTATGTAATAGTCATATCGTATACATGTACCACATTTTTTAAATCCAGTCCTCTTTTGATGGGCAGCATGGTTAGATCCATGTTATTACTACTGTGAACAATGCTGTGATAAGCATATGTGTGCAGGTATCTTTTATATGGAGTGACTTGAGTCCTTCCGGTGGATTGTGGGGTTGTATGGAAGGTTGATTTTTAGATCTTTTAGGAATTGCCACACATGCACCACTGAAAAGACATAGGATGGCAAAATGGATAAAATATCATGATTTTCTTAATAACATTTTCATTTCTTTACCTCACTTTTTTATAATAACACAGTACAGAAAACACATAACATAAAACTATGCATTAATATTTTTATATTATATTAAGGCTTCCAGTTAATAGTAGGCTATTAGGAGTTATATTTTGAGGGAGTTAAAAGTTATGCATTGATTTTTTGACTGTGTGGTGAGGCAGTACCCATGGTCCCCACATTGTTTAATGGTCAACTGTTTGGGAAGTGGAAGCAAGAGGATTGCCTGAGTCCAGGGGTTCAAGACCAGCCTGGGCAACTTGGTGTGACCTTGTCTCTACAATAAATTAAAAAAACCATACAGGTGTGGTGGTGTGCGCCTGTGGTTCCAGCTACTTGGAAGACTGAAGGGGAAGTTTTCATCTGAACTGAAGAGGTCGAGGCTGTGGTGGCTGTGAATATGTCACTCTACTCCAGTCTGGGCAGCAGAGTGAAACTCCTACTCAAAAAAAAAAAAAAAAAAAAAAAAAGAAAGAAAGAAAGAAAAGAAAAGAAAAATAAAATAGGATCAAATATATATCTATATATTATATTTTGATGCTTGGAAAATTGAATTATAAATAAATAAGTTAACCTGAGAAGATATATATCTTTATTTATAACATGCCTAAATATTCTGTGTATTACAGATTATTTCTTCCACACAGTTCTATGTGGTTTATATTATAATCCTAATTTTACAGATAGCCAGACCACATGAAAAGCATAAAATTTATAAAGTCCTTAAGTTTCCAATTCCCATATATATATATTTCACTGTCTTAGCAGGAGCCACTGAGACAAGTATTAGAAAGAGGTAGATACCTAATGATTTTGTTTAACTCCCAGATTCAGCTTTATCTGATGGCATTTTCTTAGTTGATTTGTTTGCTTATTTTAGCTAAAGGGTTCAGGACTCGGATTAAATACGTTTTTTGACATTATAATAAAGACAGTTATGATTTCAGTGGTAAAATTAGAGTGAAGTACAATTTAGGGTCGCGAAAGGGCTGAGAAAATTACTCAAAGGGTGAAGTTATTTCCCTCTTTACTGGTTAGGAAGAGTTTTCTTACCAGATCAATATAACTGGGAGTTTTCTTTTCTTTTTTTTAACCTTATGAATGAGAACTTTCTAATTTCTAGATATACAAATGATAAAGCAGAAGACTGGTATTTATTATTAAACATCTACAATGAGTGCTGTTGCACTTTAACCAATTTAGAGATATTAAATTGGTAGAAGTGGGAAGTGATGCAGTTTTCTGTACCCAAACATCATTTATTTTATCTGCACTGGCTGCTTTCAAGGGAGCTACTGTCCACCTCCTTTATTATGCTCCTGCTTCTTTATCTATTAAGCAGTCAATTAATCAGCTGTCTTTCCAGCTTCCTTTTCCCTTCCCTTCTCCATAATTTTTAATCTCAAGAAGATAAACCTTTGTGGAAAGAAACCTCCACCCTTGATTCAGGCAAAATGATCCAGGGCTGGGTGAGTCTGCCAATCATCTTCTTAAAGGAGTAGGATGCAGATTTTATGTGTCTTCTGAACACAACATTCTCAATTTCTTATCCCGCTCTCAAGGAGAAAGCACTGATGTCCTGCCTCCACATTTTAAACAGAGGTAACCCTTTCTCTATTCCTGTGGTTGCTCGTTATCATAATGTATACTAATAACATTTCAGGAAATGCGTAGAAGGGAGGCAAATTGGGAGTTTTATGAGAGTGATCCTCCATCATTCCCAGGAGATCTCAAGTTCAAGGTAGGCAGTAATGAAATGAGGGTTTCAGGACTCATAAACACACACACACACACACACACACACACACACACACACACACACACACACACACACACACATACACACACACACACAAAGTCTTCTAGTAAATGTTCTTTATTATGACCAGCCTGGGACTGAGCTCAACATAACTGCATAGATGTTCTTGTAAGCAGCTATTTGGAAATCACTTCAGAGATTTGAGGAAGAGAGCATGTGAAGGATGGGAGCAGGTAAGGAGGATTCCTGCTGGTGGAAAAATCTGCTTTCAAATGTTCTCAAAATTACAGAAAGGTTGGGAGGAGTTGTTGCAGCCACTAAAGAGTAGCAAGGTGGATCTCAAAGAGTGCTGCAGAAAGTGGAATTAGTTAAATCAGTTCATATCCTGGAGGGGAACAGAAATGAGGAAATGACTTGATGGTAAACGGTTTATGGAGGATGAGTTGGCCTGTCGCTGTCCTTAATAGCAGCTGAGGCAGGAACAAGAATAGAAGCCCTGGCCATGCACTTGGAACAAGTTACATGACACATCTGGGAAAACATTCTGGTAGGGAAATGTGGAGGCTTTAAAATGGATGGCAGAAGACAGAACCTAAAACTTCGTCTCTCAAGTCTGGAAAATAGATTTTAATCTGAGACTAGAAGTTCTGTAATGTTCTCATGTTTTCTTTTCATCACAGGTACCAAGGTTTGAGTAAGTGTTTGTAATGAAGTTATGTAGAAAAATATTAATAGATTATTTGTTTCTCCTGCTTCTGGATTCTATTGCACAGGTGAAAAACAGAGGGAGGAAGAGGAAGTAGGAAAAGAGCAAGAATCAATTTACAGGGAGAGGCATGGTAAACACGAATATCCTTGGTGGGATTAACGTTTTGAGAAATGACCAGAAATGTAAATGTGTATTGAATCATGAGAGGATGTGATTAGATATCAGATTCTAATTTGGTATTATTTGGGGGTGATATTACACATTTATATAAAGCTTCCTTTTGATGTCGATGCTGCTAATCTGAGGACCACACTTGGAATGGAAGATATAAAGAATACAGGCAAAATGTAGGTTAAAATGAATGTTGACAGCTGTAAAGGAGAAAATAAATATATGCCACAAAGTTGAAATCTGCAGCCTAAGCCGGGCTTTGTGGCTCAGCCTGTAATCCCGTACCTTTGGGAGGCTGAGGTGAGTGGATTGCCTGAGCCCGCGGG